>NW_005369942.1:7609068-7621472 GCF_000412655.1 Myotis brandtii
GGCCCCGCCTCTGATTGGGGTGGTGGGGGCTGATCGTGGGTGGGGCTGGCCGGGGGGAGGAGCTGAGGGAGGGCTCCAGGGCATGTCTGGCCCACCTCACTCAGTCTTGATTGGCCAGACCCCAGCAGCAAGCTAACTTATCGATTGGAGCATCTGCTGGTCAGTGCATGTCATAGCAACTGGTCTACCAGTCGGCTGTCTGCTCCCTGGTGGTCAATGCATGTCATAGTGGGCGGTTGAGTGGCCTTAGCATATCATTAGCATATTATGCTTTGATTGGTTGAACGGACAACCGAACACTTAGCATATTAGGCTTTTATTATATAGGATAATATGAGTATGTTTCCTATTGTGTAATGAAGAACATTAGAGAAATAGCATACCTTTGGTATTTAAGATATAATTACAATTGTTGCACAAAATCTCTACATGTTATGGACTTGTACATTCTCACTGTAAAATTTCCTTAAAGGCAAGAGTTTAAGTGAAAAAGAATATTGTAAGGAAGTTTCTTACTTCAATGTGTTATATACTTCCAATTCTTTTTCGGAAAGTTCCTTTTTCAAGTTTCCCAAATGAAATGGATTTGGAAGAGTAGACTTCTTTTTGCTGACCTGAAAAATACAGTTCAGTAGATTAGTTTATGCCTAAGAATAGAATTAAATAGCAGAAGTAATGTAAAAACTAAATATCCTTCTAGAGAACTATTTACTATTTTGCAATGTTACCTTTAAATACTTTCAATGCTAACTTGTGCCTCTTGGCTTATCCTTTGCTGTCAGAGACCCCAGAGCCATGTCATAGAAGGAAATGAAAGTTCTCCCCAAAAACCTTCTACCACAGCCATTCTGGAGCCTTTACCAAGTTTTGTTATAATTTATATGTATGTGTATTTGTCTCCCTCTCCAAACTGCACTCCTCAAAGGCAGGGGCTATATGTTATTCATCATTGTATCTATCTCTTTTGTGTAGCATAGACCTGGGCAGATAGTAGGTGTTCAATCAACAGTTGTCGAATAGCTAAATCTTAGAGATTAATTCAGGTTTTTTTTTAGGAGTTGTTCATGGCTTCCTAATTCTTTCCAAATATCCTTAAACTTTATTTCCTACCAATTTCACTGACTATGATAATAAGTACAGTACATATGTGAACACTTCCTAAATATATCCACTTAGGGCTCCAAGAGTGCTCTATTATTTGGAATTAGGAGATAAAATCTATGGCTATTTCTGCCATGACACGCAGACTCTCATTTTATTCCTGCCCCTTCTCAGACTTCTCCTTCGTCATGCTTCATCACCTCCATCCACTTAAATGACAACTTTTAAAAATGTTTCAAAAAAGCCACGTCTTTAGGTAGAAAGCCTCCCGGGGTGATTATTTTGACAATCATTTAGATATAATATGGCATTTTCATGGAAAAAAACATGCATAAAGTATGATAAATAAGCAGTCTGAAAAACGAACATTCTCTTTGCTTAATAGTCTCATTTTCAATTCTTGATATGGAGACCAGACCTTCACAGGTGCAGATTTTTAAAAATTTATATAAACATAGAACAAGACACACACATATATTTTAAGTTACTGATTTTCTTTTTGTTTTTGCTGAACATTTTATTGGCTATTTAGTCAGATGAGCCCCCAAACTCCCCATAACTAGGCCGTTCCCTATTAATATCGTAAATAGAGAAGACTGAGATGAACAGGGAAAGCAGGGTTAAAGTTTCCCTTCTTGTCAGTAGTGTCGAAGTAGATGTCCTGAATATTACTTATTATTTCTTATTCTTTTGGGTTCTAAATCATTGGTTTCCCAACAGTGACTAAAACAACCACCAGTTCAAATGAAGAATGATCTGCCATTAAAAATTCTATTAAAAAAAAAACAACAACCCAAAAAACTCTTCCACCCCAGCCGGCATGGCTTGATTCCTGGTCAGGGCACATGCCTGGGTTGCAGGCTCACTCCCCAGTGTGGGGCATGCAGAAGGCAGCCAATCAATGATTCTCTCTCATCATTGATGTCTCTCTCTCTCTCTTTCTGTCTCTCACTCTTCTTCTCTGAAATCAATAAAAATATATTAAAAAATCACTCTTCTCTGAAATCAATAAAAATATATTAAAAAATTCTATTCCAATTATAAAATAAGGACTGGAAAGACAGCTTAGCTCCCAGAATGTACACACTTGAACGCACACACACACCTTAAGCAAGGCCCCACTTTCTTCCAAGCCATCGGATTCTTTTTGCCTCCGTACTGCATCTGGCGTAGTGTGGGGGCTCGGGCCAACACCTTCTCCACCTTCACAACCACTGTCAGATCCTCCACTGCTTCGGGAAGGACTGGGCTTACGTGTTTTTAAGGAATAGTCACCAAAAAGAGTTCTTCTGCAGGTTGGAGAGGTTGCTGCTTTGGAAATACCTTGTAGCCTACTGAGGATAGGAGAGGTTGTCAAACAATCTAATTTTTCATGTGATCCAGCAAGGAACCAGTCAGCACAAGATAAGCAGGGGCTTGGAGAAGATGCCAGCCGTTCATTTATGCGGCCACCTACTCCTTCCAGCTGTTGAAGAGTTGTTTTGACCTGATCCACATATATACAGTCTGGTCCAGGGTTCCCAATAGCTTTGGATGAGCAGCCTCCAGCTTCTAATAGTACACACAACATATAATGCCTCTATAAGAAAAAAGTTGTTAGTATAGATTTAGCTACATGAAGATATTTATATGCAATATGCATGTATCAATTTATGAATACTGAAGACATATAGGCATATGGCATAACCACGTGATGATTATTAAAAACTCCTCCCTCCCCTTTCCTTCTTAGATATGCTCAGTGCTTCTTGATCACCCTTGAAAACAAATCTCGTATTGCCTTGTCCTGATACACCATCAGTCACTACTTAGGCACATGGAATTCCCTAAGGTAGTTTTCTAAGAGCCTCAATTACTAGAAGTCCTTTCATTTATAATCACATATTTATTCTGATTCTATGTTCTTTTTATGTCTCCCTCTATTTCCCAAAACAAATCAGAGGATAAAACCACTATAAAAGTGGGAACAAGCCCAGCCAGCATGGCTCGGTGGTTGAGCGTCGACCTATGAACTAGAAGTTCACAGTTTGATTCTGGGTCAGGGCACATGCCTGGGTTGTGGGCTCTATCTCCAGTGTGGGGCGTGTGGTCCCCAGTGTGGGGTGCGCAGAAGGCAGCCGATCAATGATTCTCTCTCATCATTGATGTTTCTATCTCTCTCTCCCTCTCCCTTCCTCTCTGAAATCAATAAAAAAATATATTTAAAAAATGGGAACAAAAGATCTTAAGAACCTGCTAAAATCTTATCCTGGGTTTCATTAATATTTCTCCATGGGTATTAAATGGATGCTAAAAAAAAAAAAAAAGGAATAAGGGGCATGTAACATTTTCTTGAATACTGATGTTGGATATGTTCATAATTTTAAATGATCATATTTGTGTATTTATTTACATAATAAATGGCAAAAACAAAACCAAACAAAAAAAACAAGAAAGAAACCAAGGCAAACTCACCCAGCCAACAATTAGCAAAAAATATCTCCCTTCAGGTTCCGGAAAGACTTCAGTGTTTGAATCTGTAGAAGGTTGGAGGTGATGTCGAGGAAACACTTCTCTCCATATTACCAACTGACCAATTCTTTGTTTTGCTGCTAAAGGCAGTAGGCCATAGTGGCGACAATATATGGCAATATCAATAAGATCATCCTTAGGCAAATGACTGCATATCAAATAACCCTTGAATTTAACCACAAAGAACAAAAATCAACCAGTGATATAAAGCAATAATCCCATAATATATTTCTAAGAGTTTTATAGGTACTTCTTCAGTTGGCTTAAAATATTCCAGTTTTAAGACAGAGTAAAAATAATTCCCTCCACCCACTGAGGTCAAGTAGAGATCAAATATTTATGATAACTTAAGTCAACAGGTAGACGGTAGCACAAAACAAGATCATCTATGAGTAGTATAAGCCTGAATGGCAAAAGTAGAATAGAACTGAATTCTGAGGATGGAAAGCAGAGAATGAGGAGTTGAAAAATGAAAACACTTAAATTCAACTGACACCTAACTTTCTTTAAAAAAAAACCCATTATTTTTATTGCTGACATATTACTGATGTCCCCATTCCTACTCGACCCCCCACCCACCCCTACGCAGCCTCCCTTTCCTCTGACCATCACTGCACTGTGTCTATGGGTTATGCATATACTAGAGGCCCAGCGCACGATTAAATCGTGAGCGTGTAGGGTCCCCTAGGCCTAGCCTGCCATCAGGGCCATGTCTGCCGCCCCGTGACGCCTCACACGCTATGCAGATGCTGCTGGAACCCCGCGACGTTCCAGGGATGCTGCCGGCGCGCCCCACAACGCTCTGCCGATGCCCTAGGGGGTGGGGAGGGCCCGAGAGGTGCTCCATGCACCTCCTGGTGGACGCCTCACACGCTATGCGGATGCTGCTAGAACCCCTCGACGTTCCAGGGATGCTACAGGCGCCCCATGACGCTCTGCGGACATGCCGGTGCCCTAAGGGGATGGTGGGGGGAGGGCCCGAGAGGTGCTCCATGCACTTCCTGGTGACCGGTCATTTGGTCGTTACCGCGTTACCGTCATTGGCCTTTTATAATATAGATGTTCTTTGGCTAATCCCTTTACCTTTATTCATCCATTCCTGCCCCTGTCCCCCCTGACAGCTGTTAGTCTATTCCGTGTATCCATGCCTCTGGATATTTAACTCTTTATGTGGAAGTTAACTATTTAACGTTAAAAGATTTATTAAAAAGATGCATAGTAAAAAAAAATAAAAAAATAAAAAGATGCATAGTGAGTCTAAAGATAAGAAACAAGCATACTACTGCAAAAGGAAACCAGAAACCACTCTCCCATATCTTACACACTTGGTTCTTTGAGTATAGTTTCTTCTTTACAAATTTATAAATGCTTTAGAACACAATGAAACCAGAAATATTTATTGTCTAGGTACAAGTTTTAAGATCTTAATTTTAGGGTACCTACATTCAGAGGAAAAGAGATAGATACATTTTTCATGTCTGCAAAAGTTTGAGAAAATTTAGGTCATATAGCAGTTGGACATTTATAAAGATTAAAGCTTCAACTTACCTTGTAAAACAAAGAAGACCCTAAAATCGTATACAGCCGCCTCATGTCATAGTAATCCTCAGACTGGGTGGGGGAGAAAACCACAGTGGATTAAAAAATCCTAGTTAAGCAACAACAGTTAAAATGGCAATTATATCTTTAGTAACTGAATTTTCCACAGCCTTTATTAGAAATCAATATACTAGGATATTAGGGTGAAAGGTAGTGCGCAAAGTAAGTATTTTGATTTAAAACAGTTTTATTTTTGTTTCTTATAAGAAACTACTGATTAGAGACATCTAAAAATAAACATAAGATTTCTTACACCACGAGGGATTAAAATAAATGTATCAAGACAAAAAGCATCTACCTACACATCATCTATGATATTTAACATTAACGTATATTATTTTTGATAATACAAATTGGTATAACCTATTTGAGGGCCACTGTGTGGTATGTAAAAAAAATTAAAAAACATACACTTTTTAATAGAATTATTTGTAATATGCAAAAATTGGAAGTGATTTTTTAGCAAAAAAGAATGGTTAACAAAATTAGATATATAACACAGTATCATACCTGAGTAGTCACAAAATGTTTTAGAATATACTGTTTTGCAAAGAATGCAAGCTGCAGAACAAAATATCACTATGATCTAGTTTTTGTTAAAATGGCACTCCTGATGATACATGTGTTTATTTTCAGGCCCTAATCTGGATCCAGTCATTTCCCTTAGGAGTCATGGTTCTTTGTAGCAAGAAATATTACTTATGCACCATGGCCTGGGTGCGAGTGGTCTTCCTTATTACTGGGGATGGTCACGATTTCTAGGCCTTTTCCCTTAACAGAACTAGGAAACACCACTTTTTTTTTAAAGATTAAAAACCATACTTATACTTTCAATTTAAATCCAGATCTACAGGATTTTTACTTAATTTAATCAATATTACATGTATATCCTGTCTCACAAAACCCAGTTCTTAATGATACTGATGTAATTAATCTTTACATATATGTTATGTAACAAATATTTTTTTATAAAATATTTTTATATATTTCAGAGAGAAAAAAAGAGAGAGAGAGAGAGAGAGAAAGAGAGAAACATCAATGATGAGAGAGAATCATTGATCAGCTGCCTCCTGCACGCCCCACACTGGGGATCGAGCCTGAAACCTGGGCATGTGCCCTGACCAGGAATCAAACTGGTTCATAGGTCGATGTTCAACTGGCCAGGCACAAATATGTTCAACTGAGTAGAAAATCTTAAGGTAAGCAAAACAGACTTTGCCCTTGTCAAAATAGAGACCTAATGTTATGTATTTCAAGATTATTGCATGCTCACTTGCAATATTTTTAGAATGACTGATTTACAAAATGAGAAATCAAGACTGTCTTTCCTAAAACTCACTGCTTCTCTTACCAGTTCTGCAAAATCTGCAGCCTCCAAGTCACTCAATGCTGTGTCTAATTCCATCTGTGTGGGGGAGAAAGAAGAGTAACACAAACAATTAACTGATAATTACTTTCAAATCATGGCCATATAAAAGTGTTTAATAATTACTTAAAGAACTGAATAAGTATCTTTTTCCTTTGTATTATTTAGGAACTGTCCCTCCCAGCTGGTGTGGCTCAGTGGTTGAGCATCAACCTGTGAACCAGGAGGTCACTGGTTAGATTCCCGGTCAGGGAACATGCCTGGGTTGCAGGCTCGATCCCCAGTAGGGGGTGTGCAGGAGGCAGCCGATCGATGATTCTCTCATAATTGATGTTTCTATCTCTCTCTTCCTCTCCCTTCCTCTCTCTGAAATAAAAAACAACAACAAACATGTTAAAAAAACAAACAGTCCCAAATAGAATATCTTGTTTTTAAGCTTTGCAATTACAAAAAAGTTAATTTAACATATAGGCATTTTTCAATTAAATCACAATTGAAAACTAGGCTTCCCTCTGAATTCAATATAAGATAATTTATGAGATTAAAAAATTGCTTTCAGTTTTAAGTTAGAAAAATTTTTAACATATTCAAATTCTTAGAGGAAAAATCAATCAGAATGTAGCTAATCTATTTTGAGTTGTTTTTATTTTTCTGTTTCCTATATATTTCTCAACAGATGGATTCTTAGAAAATATCAACATTCTTCCCTGTCTCTCTCCTATCTATCTATATATTTAAAAGCCTAAGTGACTGGCTGGTAGTTATGACACACAATGACCACCAAGGGGCAGATGCTCCGACCAGTAGCTATGATGCACACTGACCACCAGGGGGCAGACGCTTAATGCAGGAACTGCCAAGCTGCAGAGGGAGCCCGATTCCGGGTAGCATCACCCAAGAACTGCCCTCTCGCAATCTGGGGCCCCTTGGGGGGATGTCAGAGAGCTGGTTTCAGCCCGATCCCCACAGGCCAGGCCAAGGGACCCCACCTGCCAGAGGGACCCCGCTCATTCCGCTGACACCCTTTGAGCCTCAGCGCCGCCTGTGGGAGGTTGGCTCCAGGACGTGTCCGGCCTGTCTTGCCCAGTTCGCCCCGCCGGCCACCTTCTAATTAATTTCTTTTCAGTGTGCAGGAATCCGTGCACCGGGCCTCTATTGTTTTGTATAAAAGGACTGTTAATAATTATTCATGAATTAAAACAGGAAGGCAGGTGTTCTCTTGAAATCTGGCACAGCTTATCTACCCTACAGAGTTATTAGAAAAATATATTACTTAGGATTTAGTTTCTGTTTCTATGGAAATTGCCTAAACTCCTTCATGAATTTTTTTCCTCCCTAAAGCCTTCACAATTTAAAAACAATAAACTTAGCAGTTTAATCTGTAATGCATATACATGAATTAAAAACTATTGGCAATGAAAGTTTGTAGCATATATGCTATTTGTGAAAAATAATCCTCTAAAAAACAAGTCCAAGACACTCTCTGCAGGACTGTTTCACAAACTGTGTCTTTACTGAGATGACAAAAGCTTTGGAAACATTAGTCATGCTTTTTATTGCTTTTCTTAACCAGACTTATTACTCATTTGTGACCTACATTTTCCTGCATCTAGCAAATACTTCATGCTCTCCTTTCTGCAGCTATAGTTTCTCTTGAGAAAAACTACAGGACAAAAAGAAAATTACCCACTTGTGATTTTTTATTTCAGAAATGTTACTTTTTAATGGGTTGCTGTTCCTGCTATAGAACTCAATATATAGGCTAATGTACAAGGTTATTAGAACTGTTTCCTCATATTCCTTAAGAGAAAAGGTAAAGTATCTTTTCTCTTAATTATTCCAGTGTGCCTGAGGAAAAATGATTTTTTTAAAAAACAGAACATCTGACAAAAAAACAAAATAAGGAAATTTTCAAACACCTGGGAAGAACACTGAAGACCTCATTGTATACTAAACTCAGAACAAGTTAAGTTTTTTTCTAAGTTAAAATAACTTTCCACCTAAATTTATTAGGTATAAGTAACCTCACATGCATCTGTTTTCAACTATATATTTGTAAAATTTATTTCAGAGAAAAGGGAGAGAGAAACATCTATGTGAGAAAGAAACATTGATCAGCTGCCTCTTGCATGCTCCCCAACTGGGAATTGAACCTGGAACCTGGGTTTGTGCCCTGAACAGAAATCAAACCTGACACCTCTTGGTGTACAGGACGAAGCTCCAACCAGCTGAGTCATACTGGCCAGGGCTAGATTTTTTGAGGCATAAAAATCCTTAATATTTTTCATTAGAAAAT
This sequence comes from Myotis brandtii, assembly GCF_000412655.1. Lineage (NCBI taxonomy): Eukaryota > Metazoa > Chordata > Mammalia > Chiroptera > Vespertilionidae > Myotis > Myotis brandtii. Next base: position 7,617,942 of record NW_005369942.1, read on the forward strand.
ATATAGTCACTAAACACTAATATATATTTTTTAACACAGTAAGCAATTTCAAAGAGAAGTGTGTAAATTATTTGAGTTTGCTGGTAATTTCAAGGGCTAGTATTTAAAACTTTACATTCACTAGAGACCTTTAGATCACTTTACAGAAGATGTCTATCTCATTTTCCAAAAATTTTGTTCTTACTTTTCTTAACTAGACTAAAAAATATAGAAAAAGTCTAAGCTATGTCCTCAGTATTTTCTGTGTATTAATCTCACCTACCCAACTGAACTGTGAGAATCCAGAGGAGCCTTTCCTGGATTCCCCAAAACATAACACAAATCCGAGTAGCTGGCACAATGAAGACGGATATCCAGACAGTAGTGTTAGACTTAACAAGGATAGAAGCAACTAAAAACAAGCAACTGGTATGACTTGAGGCAACAAATTAAAAAATATACACCAGAATTCACAGAGTGAGATCTCAGTTCAATATTCTTTTAGGTTGAGATAAATAAAAGCATTTAATAAAATGTATGCTAAATTAAGAAAAAATGCCAATAAGAAAACCAAATTAAGAAAAAATGCCATTAAGAAAGAAATCTGAATATAGGAGGTTGCCTTCATGGAATTTATAAGTCCAAAACAGGCTCTATTTTAAAATGTCTTAAACTTCTTAGGGGGAAGATAATATTTACTCTTAATGTATCCAAAGTCTAAAGACATTGTTCCCCAAAACATTAAACACCTCTAGTCTGGCAGATCTCATGAAATTGCACTTTCTGACTCACAAAATTGGCCTTCTGTCTTTCAGAAGAGAAAAGACCCCCAAATGGGCATACGACAGACTTTGGAGCCAGTGTCTTTCTATCTTAAAGGTAAAGTTTTCTATTAACTATCTGTCTGTCTATATTGAACACTTATAATTTCTTATGAAAATACTGGTGGAGGTAGAATTATATGTATATATATCACAAACTTTTTAGTTTTTACATGAAAATGATAATTGTTGGCCTGAGATATCAAAAATTGCAGCAGCAGCAGTTGACAAGACAGAGACAAAATACGAGTATCAAAAAGTAAAAGTTTCGCCGCCGCTGCCACGGCTGTGCGCTGACTCTCTGGAGAACGAGCATACTATCTGGCCATGGCGTCTGTGCCCGTCCCTCCTCTCCCAGGTCTCCTCTCTACTGGAGAGGCATAGGAAGGAAACCTCTGGTTTCCCCGAGAGAGACGCAGAGCCCATGGTTGGCCGCTGCCTCTGCCGTGTGCTGGGTGTGCAAGTACCAGGAGAGCAAGAACTCTGGCTTTGCTCACCTTGGTGTTCCACAGCCTAGCACAATGCCTGACACATTGAGTGTCACAGGCAACTCATCCTATTCTGGGTGATTTTGCAGAATCCATGGTGCCAGCCAACATCCATGACCCCACAGGTATTCCCCTTTCCCGAGTGGTCCAACCTAGGTCTTTTCCCAATAAGGATAGATCTTGTGCAAGAATTCTAGTGCCAGCTATTAAAAGAGAATTGGAGTGATGACTTCATTGCCATGTTTTCTGATTCCATTAATACTGGAATAAGAGGAACATGCGGTCCCCAGTCTTGTCCCATAGCAGATAGAATGAGCAACTAAATCGAATAACATTGGCAAAGTAGACACAGCTGGTGAGACAATTCGCAGCTGGGAAGGGTAGAGGATGCCTGGAAAACGCCCAGGGCACCGCGACCACGCAAGCAGCAGCCATGTGAGCAGCCTGCCCCCGTCCGAGGAGTGGCAGCCTCACGCGGCCAGCCCCCATCAGAGCAGCAGCAGCTGCGTGAGCTGCCCGCCCCCGTCTGAGGAGCAACAGCTGTGCAAGCAGCCCGCCCCCCGTCCGAGGAGCAGCAGCCTCACACACAGCCCACCACTGTCCGAGAAGCAGCAGTCCTGCAAGCAACCTGCCCCTGTCTGAGGAGCAGCAGCCTCGTGAGCAGCCCACCCCAGTCCAAGGAGCAGCAGCCGCGCGAGCAGCCTGCCCCCATCCAAGGAGCAGCAGCTCCGTGAGCAGCCCACCCCTGTCCGAGGAGCAGCAGCCGCATGAGCAGCCCGTCCCCGTATGAAGAGCAGCAGCCCTGTGAGCAACCTGCCCCCATCCGAGGAGCACCAGTCGTGCGAGCAGCCCATCCCCTTCCAAGGAGCAGCAGCTGCACAGGCAGCCTGCCCCTGCCAGCCAGAGGAGCCACCACTGCTGTGAACAGAGCCCACCATCAGAGCCACCGCCAACTGAGGAGCAACCTCTGCTGCAACTGCCTGAGGAATAGCCGCCGCCTGAGGAGCCACTGCCGCCCAAGGAGCAGCCCCTGCTCTATTCGACATCTAGATCCTTCAGTGAGAGCAAAAGTGGAAAGACAAAGAAACCCACAAAGGAAAGAAAAGGAGGAATCGCCAGAAAAGCAGCTAAGTGAAACAGAGGCATGCAATTTGACAGAAAAATAATTCAGAATAAGGGTCATACAGTTCATAAACCAGAGGGATGAAAAAATTAACAACTTATATAAGAACCAAGAAGAAATAAAGAGTGATATAGCTGCAATAAAAAACACCATGGAAAGTTTCAACAGTAGACTAGGAGAAGCGGTGGACCAAATTAGCAAATTAGAAGACAGAGAAGCAAAACACACCCAAACTCAACTGCAATTGGAGAAAAAAATTAAAAGATAGGAGGAGAGCCTGAGGGAAATTTGGAACAACATGAAACAAAGCAACATATGAATAATAGGGATGCCAGAACGACAGGAAGAGGAACAAGGGTTAGAAAACCTATTTGAAGAAATAATGTCAAAAAACTTCCTTGATGTGGGGAAGAAAAAAGTCACACAAGCACAGAGAATCCAAAACAAGATGAACCCGAAAAGATCCACACCGAGACACATTGTAATTACGATGGCAAATGTACAGGACAAAGAGAGAATCTTAAAGGCTACGGGAGAGAGACAGAAGCCCTAACCAGTTTGGCTCATTGGATAGAGCATTGGCCTGTGGACTGAAGGGTCCCAGGTTTGATTCCAGTCAAGGGCATGTACCTTGGTTGCGAGCACATCCCCAGTAGGGAGTGTGCAGGAGGCAGCTGATTGATATTTCTCTCTCATCAATGTTTCTAACTCTCTATCCCTCTCCCTCCCTCTCTGTAAAAAATCAATAAAATATATTTTAAAAAAGAGAGAGAGAGACAGAAAATTACATACAAGGGATCTCCCATTATATTATCAAATGTTTTCTCAACATAAACAGATCAGACCAGAAAGGAATGGAAGGAAATTTACAAAGTGATGAAAATCAAGGGACTGAATCCAAGAATATTCTATCCAGCAACTGAAGGGAAAATAAGGCGCTTCACAGATAAAAAAAGGCTAAGGGAGTTTATCACTACCAAGCTATCAATGCAAGAAATGCTAAAGGGAATGGTGTAAAAAGAAGAAATAAAAAGGAAAGAAGGAACACAGGCACAAAAAATAAAAATGGCTACAAACAAGTACCTATCAATAATAACTTTAAACATAAACAGACTAAATG
>NW_005369942.1:7622074-7622611 GCF_000412655.1 Myotis brandtii
GGGACATTTTCAAAGACAGACCACATATTGGGTCACAGGCAAAGTCTCTCCAAATTCAAGAAGATTGAAATCATATCAAGCATCATCTCAGACCACAATGGCTTAATATTAGAAATAAACTACAATAGAAACAATCAAAATAATTGAAACACTTGGAAGCTGAAAAGCATGCTATTAAACAATGATTGAGTTACCAAAGAGATCGAAGAAGAAATTAAAAACACCCTGGAAATGACAATGAAAACACAATAATCCAAAATCTATGGGACACAGTGAAAGCAGTCCTGAGAGGGAAGTTTATAGCTCTACAGGCCTACCTAAAAAAACAAGAAAAAAATGGTAATAAATCATCTAACTCTACAACTAAAGAATTAGAAAGAGAGCAACAAGAAAAGCCCAGAGTGGGCAGAAGGAAGGAGATAATAAAGATCAGAGCAGAAATAAATGAAACAGAGACCAAAAAAACAATACAAAAGATCCATGAAACCAAGAGCTGGTTCTTCGAAAGGATAAACAAGATTGATGAACCTCTAGCCA
>NW_005369942.1:7623194-7624441 GCF_000412655.1 Myotis brandtii
AAAAAAAAATGAAACTAGACAACCAACTTACACCATACACAAAAATAAACTTAAAAATGGATAAAGGACTTAAACATAAGACGGGAAGCCATAAAAATATTAGAGGAATCGGCAGCAGCAATATCTCAGACATATGCCGAAGCAGTATCTTCACTGATCCAGCTCCTAGGGCAGTGATGGCGAACCTATGACACGTGTGTCAGAGGTGACACGCGAACTCATTTTTTTGGTTGATTTTTCTTTGTTAAATGGCATTTAAATATATAAAATAAATATCAAAAATATAAGTCTTTGTTTTACTATGGTTGCAAATATCAAAAAATTTCTATATGTGACACGGCACCAGAGTTAAGTTAGGGTTTTTCAAAATGCTAACATGCTGAGCTTAAAAGGTTCACCATCACTGTCCTAGGGCAATAGAAACTAAAAAGAAAATAAACAAAAGGGACTACATCAAAACAAAAAGCTTCTGCACAGCAAAATAAACCATCAACAAAACAACAAGAAAGCCCACTGCATAGGAGAACATATTTGCCAATGTTATCACCGATAAGGGTTTAATCTCCAACATTTACAGGGAACTCATACAACTGAACAAAAGGAAGATAAACAACCCAATCAAAAAATGGGCAACAGACCTAAATAGATACTTTTCGAAAGAGGACATAAGGAAGGCCAAGAGACATATGAAAACATGCTCAATGTCACTAATCATCTGAGAGATGCAAATCAAAACGACAATGAGGTACCATCTCACACCTGTTAGAATGGCTATCATCAACAAATCAACAAATGACAAGTGCTGGCGAGGATGCGGAGAAAAAGGAACCCTTGTGCACTGCTGGTAGGAATGCAGACTGGTGCAGCCACTGTGGAGAACAGTATGGAGTGTCCTCAAAAAACTAAAAATGGAACTCCCATTTGACCCAATGATCCCACTTCTAGGAATATATCCCAAGAAACTAGAAACACCAATCAGAAAGGATATATGCACCCCTATGTTCATAGCAGCACAATTTACCATAGCTAAGATTTGGAAACAGCCTAAGTGCCCATCAGCAGATGAGTGGATTAAAAACCTGAGGTACATCTGTACAATGGAATACTACACTGCGGTAAAAAAGGAATTCTTACCATTTGCAACAGCATGGATGGAACTGGAGAGCATTATGCTAAGCAAAATAAGCCAGGCAGAGAAAGCTAAATATCACATGATCTCACTCATTTATAGAATATAATAAACAACA
>NW_005369942.1:7624473-7656420 GCF_000412655.1 Myotis brandtii
AAGGGGGAGAGATCAACCAAAGGACTTGTATGCATGCATATAAGCCTAACCAATGGACACAGACACCAGGGCGGTGAGGGCATGAGTGGGGGGTGGGGGGTGGTGGGGCAATGTAATACCTTAATCAATAAAGAAAAAAAATTTTTTTAAGTAAAAGTTTCCTCTAAATTTGCTCTAACCTCCTTCAAAATAAAATTATACAATAATACTCTAATCACTACAATTATGACTACAATGGGCCAGGCTTGATTCTAAGCACTTTACATGTAATAGCACATAACTCCTCTATCAAGTAGCTACTATTATTGTCCCCGTTTTAAAGATAAGAAAATTCAACAAAGCAACTGACATATCAATTTAAATTATTATTGAACTGTTAAAAAAGCATTTATTTGATTGTACATTAAAGAATTCCATGAAGAGTGGAACCCTGAATTGGGTTTTTATGACAACAGGCTGGGTTTCTTCATGGGCAGGGAACTGGCTATGGCATAGTGCCTTGTTTAATACTAATCCAAATGCTGTGGCTGAATACATTGCTGGTGATGAAAATTTCTGAAATGATCTTTCCAGTTATTCAGCAGTAAAGTTATTCTAGGTCTCCAGATACGACTAAAATCACTTTGATGATACTTAACCATCATGAAGCCTTACCCTTGATAAGATATACAGGGGACAAGGCAAAAGCTAATTACATATGTTCATGTAAGGAAAGATTTTGCTATGATTTGTGGAGATCTATACTTAACTAAGAATATTGTTTGTTAGACAATCATTTCATTTACCGTTATTTTATGTAGAAACATAACCTTAACATAACCTTACATTATAAAATCAAAGTTACAAAATTCATAAATAAGAATACAACAAATAATTATGATTTCTGAAAAGTAATCCAAGTTTGGACAAAGCTTAAATATTGTAAAATGAAAGAGCTAACTTTTATTTAGAAAGGAAAATTTGTCTAAGTTCACTGCACTGGACCTCCTGCTTCATCAACCAATTACCTTTTTGACTCTTACCTACAATCCTGAAAATAACAAAAGGCTTTAGCGGGGAGAAAGGGGAAGAGAAGATAGAGAATTGTAAAGCAGCTGGTCCTGATTTTTACTTTATGACACTTAAGATTACCTTGATTTCCTGTGGAAGTGTGAGCCACCGCACTCCAGGGAGATTGTCTAAAAGAACTGCACTGGAGGCCTCGTACTGCTGGGCACTGGGACTGGCCCTGCCGTGCAGCTTGGCAGGCTGAAGGGCTCTTTGAAAGAACAGTTCAAAAAAATGATCCAACCGAGGAGCATTCTCAACCTGGCAAAAGGCACTGAAGAACCAAGAGCTCTAAGTTAGAACAACGCGTGGAAATAAATGGTGGTCATCTTTTGTGTGCTGCTAAGAGGACTGAATCTTTCCCAACCATATAAGCTCTCTTCCTTACTCCTGTCTCTTAGTAAGAATTACTGCTATAATGTTACTGATGGAATGTGTTAAGAAATTTACCCTGTCAATATTTTTTACCCTAAAACCTACTCTCAAATGCACTGAGTAGTGGTACTATGGAAGAACCACATGCTAATACAAGTGGTATATCTACAGCAGAATGGGCTCAGGTGCCCTTTTTGTAAAAAATGTGAGTTGTTTTTACCTCTCACTATCAACCATTTACAACTCTCAATATCTTTCAGGCAATATGGAAAAATAAAGAGATTTTGAGCTTTGTAATATGGCTTCGAGTCTTATCACAACAGTTACTAGGTAGATATCACAGGAAAATAATCTAACCTTTCTCTGAACTTTGTTTCCATCTCTGTAAAAATAGGGATAGTACAATCTAATTCGCATTCAAACTATCTAGTATATAATTAGTATAAGCACGTATAAGGCTCATTACTTAGTAAGCACATAAATTAACCTAAGTTATTTCCTCCCCTCTTTAATGAAAGCATAACTATTGAAAAATTCAAAAGAGGAAGAGAGAGAAACTTGGTTTTAGCCATGTAAAATAATACAACATTGCCTGCAACATTCATTGGAATAGCTCACTGGATAATGTAATTGGTAATATTAGCAGAATACTACTCACTGATTCATTCAACAAATTACTTGAGTGCTTAGTATGTTCTTGATATTTTGTTCTTGTCTTTTGTCTTGATATTTTTATTGCTGTACAGCAGTACAAATATCAAGACAAAAGACAAGGTCTCTGCTCCTATGGAGGTCACATTCTAGTGGAGAAAGACAAGTGAACAAACAGTAAAAACATGAACACTTACAAAGGACTGTGCATAGAACAGGGCCTTGTGAATGTGTGATGTAACTGGTTGGCTATTTTAGATCAAATGGTTGGAGAAGAGTCTCTTAGAATGGGGCATTTAAGCTGAGATGCCAATGTCAAGAAAGTCCAGTGGGAGCAGAGTGCAAAAGCCAAAGCGGGGAAACAAGGTTGGCCAGGTGCCTACAGAACGATGCAGAGGGGTAGGTGTGGTTTGAGATCCAAAATCAGAAAGGTAGGTAGGAGGCAGATATTGTAGAAAGATCACTCTAACTGCATTTGGAAATTAATTAAAGTGGACTTTAATTAATATACAGATGGTCTATTATAGGATTGTACACCTGAAACATATATTAACCTACTAGAGGCCCGATGCATGAAATTAGAGCAAGAGTAGGCCTTCCTTCCCCTGGCTGCCAGCACCGGCTTCCCTCTGGCACCCGGGACCCGGGCTTCCCTCGCAGCCCTGGCTTCGTCCGGAAGGTCATCTGGAAGGATGCCCAGAAGGACATCCAGTCTAATTAGCATATTATGCTTTTATTATTATAGATATCACCCCAGAAAATTCAATAAAAAATTAAATTTGGAAAAAAAAGGGAAACTAATTAAAGTGGCAACAATGGAGGCAAGGAAACCAGTTAGGAGTTTACTATAGTAGTGAGAGATGGCTATGGTTAGAGAGGGTAATAGTGAAGATGGAGAGAAATGGATGGATTGGCTGATATGGACTTGCTCATGGACTGGCTGGGACTGGTGAGGGAAACTGTTATATCTTTAATTTGATCACAACACTAAACTTTGTTCATGTACAATCAGTTTTCTGTGGCTCAAAGGGCCTTTCATATCTTTCATAATCAGAAAAAATCTTGTTATTAAAAATTATTGCAAAACGACTATTAACAACATATTGGATACATACTGCTTTTTGGTTTTAAGAACTCAGTGGATCTTCACATTTATGGTTTGCCTTTCAAATTCCCACTTGAACAAGAAGAAACTAGTTCAGTTTGTTGCCATCTTGGAAATACTTCCAAATCAATGGAAGCTAAATTTCAAGATGAACTTCAGAGAAAGTAAGAGTACCTCTGCCCCCAAACTACTCCATCGAAATCTGCAGAACAACTCCAACGGATCATCTTCATGAATAGAATTTACTGCAGGAGTTTATTCTTTGATTATCTCTGGTTTTATGAAAACAGAAAGCTTTAATTAGGGTAAAACATAGCAAGCTTTGCTCATCTAGTGTAAATGTAAGGAGATAGTTTATAACCGCATCCTTACACTTCATTGGTTAAAAATGTCCTCATTGATAAACGGTAAAAGCCTTGTTTGTGGCTGCCTGGCCTTTTGTAGTTCACACTTTTGGAAAATTCTAACAAGTAAGTAATTGAGAGGAATGTGTCTCCTAAGCAGCTGTTGGAGAACACTGCAAATCAGACAATTTTCCCAGATGGCACAATCACAGAAAATCTCTAAGACTGCTTTGAGAACAGGGACAGCAAAAATCTACATAGAGAAGCAGAGAGCTGATACTACTGGTTTTGGAAAAGTGTATAAACTGATTGATTTATATACTGATAGATGCTGAAGACTTCGAAAGCAAAGGTATCATTTTAGCTCTTTAAGTACTGGGACTTACAAAAATCCCACAAAGAGAAAAATCTATTTTCCATCATAATTTTACCTGTTAAAATATTGAACAGTTACCTCAACTATCCTTCTTCAGATCAAGAAAGATGCATCACATTATGGGGTAAGGTAAAAAAGCAAGAGGCAGAAAAAAATATATAGTATGAGCCCACATGTGTTCAAAAAGAGAGTATTCATATTATATAGAAAATACACAGAAGGATACATAGGAAACTAAACAGTCTATTGTGATTTTTTTTATTTTAATAGTGCATTCATTTTTACTTGAAAAAAATTTTAGAAGGAAGTATCACATTTTAGGATAGTGAATTTGACACTGGTATTGTAACCAGAAAAACACACACATAAAAAAACAACACTTAAAATCTTCTGTTATGAACAAATGCTCTTACATTTACCCCTACAGAAATATATCAAATCAAAATATAATTGTGGTTCATTACTATTTCACTAAAGTAACATATGAGACCAAAAAAAGAAAAAGCAAGGGATGAAATGAAAAACTGCTTAGAGCGATAATTAAAAGCCAGTAATAAAGAATGAGAAAATAAGAAGGAGGGGAAAAAACAACCTCAAACAACTAACTTGCCAACGAAGGAAAAGTAGTAAGTGCAAGAGGTGATTTAGGCTCAGACACTTAAAACTTGAGATTCAATTCAAAGAAGTACTTACCTATCTAAAGAACCATACATAAATTTTAAGGTTTGGGCAACATTTTCTATCATATTCCTTAGCTGAGGAAGAGGAACTCTAAAAAAGGTAAAAACATTTGTTTAACATTAGCATAACCAAATGATGCATATCTGAAAGAAGCAGACCAAGTTTGTAGCCTCTGCCCAGTTCCTTAGCTGGGCTTCCTCTCCCCTTCCTCATGGCCTATGCTGCCTTTATCTTGACATTGTATTTTGTTTTTCTTTTGCCTTCTGGGATACTAAAACAATAAAGACAAATGATTTACCCTAAAGTATCTTATCCTAAAGTATCTTATTATGGATGTTCCACAATTTTTGTAAACCCACACTTGCAAAACAACCCAGCTTTTCATAATCCAACCCACTGGCCTTGGGCAGACTCCTAGCAGGGTCCTGTGTTATTTTATACAAGCTACTTGAGCATCTGTGGATTTTGGTATCCATGTAGGGTCCTAGAACCAAAACCCTGCAGATAGCAAGGGACGACTATAGTCCCCTTTTAGATAGAAAAACACACATTAGTTTGTTAAAGAGAGCCATCATTTAGCGTATATCATAACACCATTATCCCATCGTGTTAAAATTTTGAACCCCACATTTATGATAGATCATGTCTCTGTTGAAAACTGAAGTCACCTTCAAAACATAATCCATTTAATATTTTTCACTGTAGCCTACTTTGGAATTCCTGTTTGTGATGTTAAACATGCCCATAAATTGTCTGATACTCTTCCTCTCGAGATGGAGCTTAATTCCTTCCCTTTGAGTGTGGGCTGGACTAGGTAACACACTCCAACAAAGAATATATATAGTGGAAATGATAGTGTCTCTATTCTAAAACTAAGTTAGAAAAGGTCTTGCAGCTTCCCCCTTTCTCTATTTTGGATCTTGCTGTGGGGTAAGCCCAGGGACATGCTGTGAAGAGGCTCAAGCTATCTGCAAGTTTTGGTTCTAGGACCCTTCATGGATATCAAAATCCGCAGATGCTCAAGTCCCTTATGTAAAATAGCATAGGAGACTGCCCAAAGCCAGTGGGTGGGATTATGAAAAGCTGGGTTGTTTTCCAAGTATGGGTTTACAAAAGTTCACATCACATGAACACACAGTTATTGTATTAGTCCAACAGACCTTTAAATTGTAAAGCTGTTTAAGGAGTTTGCCTTTTGACGAAAATGGCATAATATTAATGAAACAGACTACGTTAGCAGTATTTGAGAAATGACTGTAAGGTCAATAAAACCCTCAACTTACTCTTCAGCAGGCAGGCCAATTAACAACAACTTCTCAGATTCTTTCCAATAAGCCACATGAGTTTGTTTCCCATTTAAAAGAAGGGACGAGCTAAGAAAAAATAAAGTTAGAATATCTTTAAATGTTTTAACATTATAAAGTCATTCAGAAAAGACTGCATATGGTATGATTTAAGAACTGCATGCCTAATAAGCACATTTCTTGGCATATCCCTAACTGCCACACAGAAAAGATAATCGTACAACAAAAATATATTCTGAAGTAGTTTTTAAAAACCTCACAAAAACTCAAACAAAAGTATACCCACAACAGAAAAAAAAAAAAGAAAGAAAGAAGAAAGCTTCCATCCCAGTGTGTTAATTTAATATATCAGGTCTGATGCCTGCGTATGAACTTGCTTTACTAAAGAGATTACAAAAAAAGGAAGACATGGTCCCAGCTTATAAGGTGATATTCAATACGGGACACAGCTACATAAACAAATAAACAAAATGTAAGTCAGATTTAAACATGTTCCTTAAGGACACTGTTGGAGTGATGTCATTTTTACCAGAAGATAGAAAAAGAAAAGTTAAAGCCTAGAAAATCCAACTTGACATTTTATCAGTATTTTAGGCCTCTTAAAATTTGAGATAAACTATTTTTGTAAAGTCAAAGATTGTTGAAATATTAAGGAAGAAAATAGCTTATACTTCAGAGACTTATTGTATGAAAGAAAAACCAATCCCAAAACAAAACTTAAAAGCTTTTGAGCCTCCTCTTCCCATAAGTTAACTATGGCATCTCAAAGTCAGTGCTGGTTAAGTCAGTGTAGAATGGTATACTTTGTTGTATAATTGACTATATGATGTATTTTATTTTTCCAAAAATTATTTGATATCAGTCTTGCTTATCCATCACTGAAAAAATTTGCACAGACGATATTGCATTCTAAATATGCCTCCTAAAGTATATTCTGTATTTTTCTATCACTGTTGCAAGAATCATAAGAAAAATAAGCATTTAGTCATTCTTACCAACCACAAAGTATTACCCACCCAGCAAGTTAACAATCAAGATAAAATCATGAAAAAGCCAAAACTCATCATAATACCATGCTTAAGAGATACCACCTTCATAAAATAAGTTCTGAAGTATAGGTCACTGGTCCAACTTTGTGATTTGAAGTGTACCAGAACACCCAGATCTACAGCCATATTGAGAACCTATACTTTAAAAAGATGACTGGTAGAAATAACTTAGGTGAGAAGCAAAGTATGCAGATATAGCTACATTATAGATACTAATATATTTGTATAATAGATATTTCTATTAGCATTTTGTCAGAATCAAGGTAAAGAACTTGAAAGAAAAATAATTAAAGCTAAGTAAAAATCAATTATTACCTAGTAACTTGTGTCCCAGTTACATTTTCCAGCATGTCACACAGCGTGAGAAATATCCCTCTCACACTTTTAAGTTTCTGAGATGCATCAGACACTGGGTAATGATAAAGAATTTCTTGCTGTTAAATGAAAACAAACAAACAAACAAAAATGATCACACTCCTCAAATTTTCCAGTCATTATTTTTTTGTCATGGAAAGTTCAGTTTGTATTAAGAAAAGAACAACAATAAAAAGAATCTTTTCAGTTTCAGTAGTTTTACTCAAACATAAGAAGAGATATATGCTTAGAATTTTAACGCAGTTGAAAATATAAGTTAGAGACTGTCAAAATTGGTCATGATGTCAAAATATATACTGAATAGGACACTAATTAGTTGGAATAATTTCAAACAATGTTTTAAACTTTAATCCCCTTTACAATAAATTCTAATATGAATATTTTATTTATTTCATTATACAAATATTTTTACACATATGGTATCTATGTAGATATCATATGTAACTTTTAGGAGTCCTTAAATTTAATTACTTTCATACTGACTTTAAAAGGATCATCTTTGTAATTTTGGTGAATTTGTTAAATTATTAAATCTTTATGTAACCCCAAAACAATACTGAAATTAAAAAGTGAGAACACAAAACTACATTAGAGTAATGCAGATAGGAAGAAAGAAACATTATAATATTATAAATTTTGAAAGGGTTTTCCTACCACAAATTAATCTGAATGAAGTCTTTAAAAAACAGCACATTTTAAATTATGTAAAATACTAGATCTATAGGATAAATCTCAGAATGCTTACTACTTTTCAATTTTCAAGAAGAGCCTGTTCCCAGGAAACATGAAGTTTTAACAAAATAACAAATTTCAAAATCAGGATGTACACTGTGCTAGAACTTTTACCAAAGGGATGAATCATTCTGGACCTCACTTTTTTGCTGTTACTTAAAGCAACATGACATTTTTCTTACAAGGCAAATAAAAAGCAGGCAAAATACAAATTTCCAGATAGAAACCTTGGAGAATTCAGAGTAGTTTCCACTAATACTGTTTAATGGCAATATGCATAAATATTAATAGAGCCACTATTGAAAGCCCAAACTCTTATAATATTATCAGATATTTTCCTTGGTTCTCTCTCTAAGACTGTTCTACTTCTTGCTTTGGTCTCTTTTTACAAGAAGTAATTATGTGACATGGTATGTATATCTTGGCAACTTTTACATTAGGACAAATATAAATAATGACAAACTATACACATCTGCTTTTTGTGCTTATTAATAAACACATTCAATATATGCAAATTGCTATGGAATGTGTTGGCCATACACTCTGCCTAACAACTCAAATCTTCTTGCAATATTTTTAGTGTAAAAACAGTTAAACACTTTATCTCTAGAAATTAGGTCAAACATCAGTTAAGATCTTCTGTTATGTCTACTTATACATTTAAAACTTTGCTAGTCAATAAATGTATTGTATGTAGCCAAATAACAAATACCACTTTAAACAAATAACCATATTTCCTTTGATTCATTTTGTGAAATTTCCAAATCATCTAATTCAAAGAAAAGAAGCATTTCTTAGATATGTAACTCACAGGAAAACAAAATGACCCTATAACATCTTATTGTAAGATAAGTCATACCAGTAAAGAAAGGTCCTTTGAGAAAACCTCTATGCCAACTGCTGCAGAACCAGTCTGGAAAACCTCACTGTTAACGCCCCAGCAAGCTCTACAATTCCTAACCAATTTAATTAGCTGTATTTTTAAGCACTTGCTAGCAGCATGCATTTGCAGCAACTCCCACTCTATTCAATGAGAATAAAAAGCCTCTCTTGATCACAGTGTTGATACAGGACTGTCAACAGACTGAGAAACATCTACACACTTTCCCATGGAAAGAAAGGCAAGGATGACAAAAGGCCTCAGCAGCATCCTACTCTCAGACAACCTAGAAAGAGGCAGAGTGCTACCATCTCAGAAACTTAGTGTGTGTTTTACACAATAAATGGTTAAACTTCTCATTTGTTTTAAAGATATAAAGGACTAATCATACATGCAAGAAATTAGAATGATTAACTCTAGGTCTCTAGGCATTTCAGAACAGAGAAAATAATAAAAATATGTATAAGTAAATCCCTTCTTTTCCTTTTGAATCAGTGACTAAATTTTGATATATGAAGAAAGCAACCCAGGGAAATACACCCCTTGTGTAAAATGGCTTTGGCACTGAGAATACAGACTGCAAAGATTTCAAAAGCAAAGAAATGCAAATTAGGTAAAACCTAATTTTAGATCCCACTTCTGCTCCAAGCATTATGGTACACTAGATGCTCTAAGCGACTCTTGTGTTATAAAACAACTAGATCCATGACCAAAACATACTTGTTTGAACTGCTGGATATGTAAGAAGTAGAGGGTTTCCAAGGACACCCTCTCCATACCCTTCCATACCCGCTTCCCCACCACTGCAAAGCAAGCTGGGGCCTCAGCTGGGAGTGGTGGGCAGAAAGGCAGAGGCAGGGCTGTCCTGAGGGCTGATGCCTACCATATTTGATCAGGACACTGAGCACTGGACTAGTGGCTCAGTAGATGAGCTAGGCCTAAGACCAGTGTGTTACACCTAGATCCTTGAGTAAACCCCAGGCTAGTGGCAGAAGCAGAAGCAGCAAATTCTCTCTGAAGGAACACATTCCCACTTTAGAACGTTAGGACTCCCAAAGATAAAATCAAGCAGTAAGTTTCACCAATGATCTCCAAGGACGTAGGAAGACAAGTCACCACAGTCAGAGTCCCCTCAGGACTTAGAGATAGTGGAATGGGTAGATTCAGAGCAGAGAACTCTGTATGAAATGCTTAGAGAAATAAAGTATGGAATCACTAAGATGAGCAAGCAACAGGAGACTACCAGGAACAGCACTGTAGATCTGTATGCGTATAGTTAGAAAATTTTCAGAAACTCCTAAAAATAAAACTGTAAATATTAAACACAATGGAGAGGTTAAAAAACACTATGGACATAGCAGAAGCTATAATGAAGAAAGAAAATAAAAGATATGTCTTACAGAGGAATGACTGACAGTAGACTTAACAGCAATTATGGAAGTCTGAAGACAAAGGAATACTATCTTCAAACAGATTAGAGAAAAAAAATCACTTTTTACCTGGCTGGCATAAGCAATACCATGTCTTGACCCCATCTTCTTCCTGGCCATACAGGAAGACTACATTTCCTACCTCCTTGTATCAGGAGAGAGCATATAACTAGTTCTAGGCACTGGAACATGAGCAGAAGTGATGTTGCTACTTTGAAGCCAGGCCTCTGAAATATGCCAGATGTTACGGCATGCTTCCACTCTTCTCACATTGGCCCACTGGATGCAACAGAGGACTGGGAAGCTCTTGGGAAGAATGGAACCACTAGAGGAAGGGCTTGGATCACAGAGCCACACAGACAGGAACGTTTACATTGAAATGAGAAATAAACTTCCATTATGTTATCACTGAGACAAGAGGGTTGTTTATTATAGCGACTGGCCTATTCTGACTAATACAAAGTAGAATTATAAAACTACCTTTCAGGAAGGGGTGAAAAACACATCAACAGATAAATAACAAAAACAATTTATCAGGAACAGACTTTCACTAAAAAGAAATTTCTAACATATATGTTTTAGGAAGAAGAAAAAAAATACCATGTATGGACAGTCTAAGATGTAAGAAAGAATGGTGAGTAAAGAAATTGCTAAGCATATATGTAAATTTAAAGAAGGTTTATCTCTGAAATATGTAATTTTATAATACATGATTTATATATTTTTATAAAGTATAAAATATAATAATTATTAGTAATAATAGTATAATTATGCTAATTTGTGGAATTAAAAAAAATGATGGCACTAAGATATTGATGACAATAGCATGTAGGTGAAGAGGGGGATGATTGAAATTAAGGCATACTAAAGCCTTGAATTATTTTGAAAAGCGATGCAGATAGTATTTAACTTTAGAATCTTGTAAGACAAATGCGATAAAAAGTTAAGAGTAATCACACATAAAAAGAGAACAAGAATAATGATACAAGCAACCCAAAATAGGTAAGGAAATATCATAGAAACCTGGCCAGTGTGGCTCAGTGGTTGAGTGTCCACCTATGAACCAGGAGGTCACGGTTTGATTCCCAGTCAGGGCACATGCCAGGGTTGTGGGCTCGATCCCCAGTAGAGGGTGTGCAGGAGGCATCTGATCAATGATTCTCTCTCATCATTGATGTTTCTATCTCTCTCCCCCTTCCTCTCTGAAATCAATATATATTTCCAAATATGTATTATGGAAAATCAGTTCAAACAGAATTTTTAAAGAAGACAGCAGAAACAAATTCAAGTATTTCACTAATCTCTACAAATGGACTCACTGAGCTTGTCAGTTAAAATTTACTGCAATTAGAAGAAGCAAGAGACATACCAAAAACATATGAAGACAGAATGACTGAGAAAAGTGCTTATTCTTCACTCGGAAGACTATACAAGGTCCTCTGTTTTCCCTGCACTTTTGAGAAGACTCACCTCCTCCTTTGAGGTCTCGGAGTCCAGCTCTAGTGTGAGATACATAACCACGTGAGGGGTGTTTAGTACATTCTGCTGGTTACCTTCAATCTCTTCTCCCCATAGAAGTTTGACTAAATCACCTTCTGTTTTCGATTGTGCATTTTTCTGTCTTGGTTGAGTCGTTTCCTTTTTCACAGCATATGCATTTTCTAATGTCAGCTTCACCTTTAAAAATTAAAACAATGCGTTGATGTTTCAACAAGAGAAAATCAGCTGCACCTTTCGAAAAGGAGGCTCTGTACCTGCACATACACTCAGGTACACACAACATGCAGAGACATCTTCCTACAGCATGGGCTCCCCGGTTCCTAGCCCAGTGTCCGGCACACAGTAATACAAATATTTATTGAGCAAGAATGTATAATTCTCTGTTCAAAAATTCATTTGTTTAACTTAATAATTGTATTGTAAGTATTGACACCAAAAACAAGAAATGACACCAAAAACAAAAATTAGTGTGATCTGACAGTGTAATAAAGACTAATACCACATTATGAGCACTGACTCCTCTGGGGAAAATAAAGGAGATCCGGGATTAAAAGCAACCTCCAGCTCTGGCTAGTGTGAGTCAGTGGTTAGAGTGTCGGCCTGTGCACCGAAGAATCGCAGGTTCCATTGTTGGTCCTGGGCAAGTGTGGGAGGCAACCAATGTGTCTCTTTCACATTGATCTCTCTCTCTCTCTCTCTCTCCATCCCTCCCTCTCTTCCACTTTCTCTAAAAATCAATGGAAAAAATATCTTCTGGTGAGGCTTAACAAAAAAACAAAACAAAAAAAGCAACCTCCAGAGTTAGTGGCCCTTTCAAGTGAGGTGAGGTTCAAATGTTCTCTCAGACATTCTTTGTGGTCCTTTAAAGGCTCAGGAGAGTAAAGAACAATCAACGTGCTGGATCTTGGATCATGGCCTAAATAAGATCATCTATCAGTTTTATCATGCAGTTTTCATTTCATGGCCTGATGTCCAACCAGTTTGGTAAGCGTCCAGGACATGGCCTTTTTCCAGCTGTTGAAAGGAGCTTCCACTCCTCAATTACCTTTCCTTGACAAAGGAGCTAAGTGTCTAGATGCCCGCTGGCCAAAGATAACTCACTCATTTTAAAGCATCAGTGTGTATCTTGACTAAAGAAGTTAAAGAATATTTAAATACCGGATTCGTGCACTGGTGGGTCCCTTGGCCTGGCCTGCGGGGATCTGGTTGAAACCCACTCTCCGACATTCCCCTGAGGGGTCCCGGATTGCGAGAGGGTGGTTCTCGGGTGACACACTCTGGAATCGGGCTCCCTCCTCTCTGGTTCCAGGTGCGTCACCTGAGAACCTCAGCTGCCAAGTCACCACAGCTCAGCAGCTCTTGCATTGAGCGTCTGCCTCCTGGTGGTCAGTGCATGTCATAGCTACCGGTCAGAGTGTCTGCTCCCTGGTGGTCATTGTGCATCATAGCTACTGGTGGGACAGTCACTTAGGCTTTTATATATACAGACTAAAGGCCCAGTGCATGAATTCGTGTACCAGTGGGGTCCCTTGGCCTGGCCTGCAGGATGGGGATGAAACCAGCTCTCCGACATCCCCTGAGGGGTCCCGGATTGTGAGAGGGCACAGGCCAGGCCGAGGACCCCACCGGTGCACAATTGGGGCTGGGGAGGGACACGGGAGGTTGGCCAGCTGGGGAGGGACCATGGGAGGGCTCCAGGGCATGTCCGGCCCGTCTCGCTCAGTCCCCATCGGCCGGACCCCAGCAGTAAGCTAACCTACCAGTAGGAGCATCTGCCCCTTGGTGGTCAGTGCACGTCATAGCAACTGGTCAACGGGTTGACTATCTGCCTCCTGGTGGTCAGTGCACATAATAGCAAGTGGTTGAGTGGCCTTAGCATATCAGCAGCATATTACGCTTTGATTGGTTGAACGGACGACCAGACACTTAGTATATTAGGCTTTTATTATATAGGATACTTAATTTTATGTAGCAGGGACATCATCATAAGCTAGAGAGGCACAAAATATTCCTATTTAAAATTGACCAGACTATAGATGAGTAAAGCGAACATTCTAAGTGTAATAATCCATAACATTTTAACATTAAACACTAACATACAATGATTATTTTAAAATTAGATTACATTTTAAAAGTAAAAAAAATAAATTCATGCTTATCAAGAAAAATGTCTGCTCAATATGTGTATATTAAGTTTATTGTATACTTTAAAAAATTACATTGTATAACTTAGATATATACAATTTTTATTTGTCAAGCATACCTCAGTAAAGCTGGGGGGGAAGAAGCCTGCTCAATATTTAAAAACAGATAAAATTGTTTGTACATAGTAAATTGCATTTAGGGATAAAATATCTAAAAACTATTATCAAGACAGTAGTAATCTCTATTTTTAGAAATGTATTATAAGAGGTACTATTTTCAAGGCCAACTTTAAATATATGATAAATACTAACACATTAGGAACTCTTTTTAGTAATGAGCTTTATCTATTTATATATTTTTATTAAAAATGTGAAGCATGTTATTTTAAAAAATTCATTCATAATCACACCAGCCCATCCAACAACTGTTTGCATTATACTATAAAATAAATCTGCCCCAATGAATAAAACCTTCCAAAAGAAAAATATCTAGATGTCTTCTTTTTTGTTGGCAAGGAGCGACTATGACTGTGTTAAATTTTGCTATCTGTAGCTATCTGTGGCATTTCAGGGGCACTCAGTTATCTTTGTCTACATAAAGTCAATTAAGTCACATACGCATCTTTTCTAAAATAAGTCTCAGAGTTTATTTTAGTAACAAGTAGAAAAGAAAAGAGTCATGAAGTCTAAATTCATTAATATGTATACATTCAGAATAAAGATAAACTAGGTCACAATTAGCAGTAATCTGTATAGAGAGCAGGAGGGGAGAAATCCCTCATGAAATTTTTCTGAGGCCTGGTGATACCTTTCTTTACAAAACATTTAATATCATTCCAAATGGAAAACATCAAACTTTATTAAATTTTTTGTTTTCTGTAAATCTGATATTGAGAAATGGACCCTTGATATTAGAACACTGTATCAAAAAAGGCTGAGTATAAAATTAGCATATCTGGGGGAGGGATATTAAGCAAACTAAACAAAAATATAAAAAAATTACAGATCCTATATGGGAACAATCAAAATTTATCTGATGGAAATTAATATATGGTTAAGGTAAGGAAGAGTTGAAGAGACATTGTTTTAGGAATGATCTTAGAAGGATATAAAAAACAGTGTTTGGTATGAGGTTTTGACCTAAACAAACAACATGTAAACATTATATGGCCTGAAAAACTATTTTATGAGGGTGGTATCTGTTCCCGTGGGTAATGCTCTCAATATCTGTATGCAAGAATAAAAATATAAACATGAAATCCTTGAGTAAGGATCTGATGAAGCGAATGGCCTGGGGGTCAGGAAGTTCTTTTATCAGAGATTGAGAATTTAGGAGTATCCAAAACAGAATATATGGGAGCCTTTGATGATGTTCCTTGGAAATGCAAGAAATCTAGAAATTGGGGAAATTCTGAAGCACAGAATTTGTGACAAACTAGATGGGAGCTTTGAAGACTGTTCCCCCGGACACTGGGTTTGGGGGAGGAGTGGCTAGGAGGGGGAGGAAGCTGGTTGCAAGAGCAGGAGATGAGTGACATCCTAGGGAAGCAGGCATCACAGAGACAGGCCACATGGGCTGGAGCGTCTGTGAGAGCTGTACGTCTTTTCTAGCTGAGATTCTTGTAGGTGGAGAGGTCAAAAGCTAGGGCGTGATTCCCCAGAAATGACAAAAGGAAATGACTTAAAATAACAATTCACCAATTTTACTTTAGGCAGCAACAGCAACCTAAAATTTAAGGCTGGTTTGCTATGCTTCATGAAGAACAAGATACTTGAAAACCAACGTTAATGTTATACTTGGCACACACCAGCACTTTTTTCCTGTGGTACACAGACCTTTCCCCCTTACCATGACAAAAACTTAAACCAACACACACCACAGAACCATCCATTAAAATTCTTTAAGGAACGATTTTAGCCAGCATTCTTCCGATTTAAGTAAAGTTGGCTCTATATTTCAAAGATAATTATACTTTAGCAAGACATTTTGAAAAAGCTTACATGTTAAGTAGCTATAAATGTCAGGAAATCTGGTTGCCTTGATGAAATAATAAAGGGTGAGATAGATAACCAAGTGAAGAGTTAAGAGTTAGCTATTTTTAAAAAGGGGGTTGATATATGTAAATATGAGGATATTATGTTTTATGGGGAAAAACTTTTATTAAGAAACATTTAATATAAGGTAGTTTATATGAAGCTTCTCATAAAAAAAGATTCCTGTTGTTCTTTCATAGACATTCACCTATGACACATTTCATGGTTCCTCATTTCCTGTCTCCCTCAAAACTGTTTCTGATTGGTGCAATTTGCCCATCCTTCCTTTCCTCCTTCTCTCCCAGTTCAGGAGAGGATGTGTCTTTCCTCAGGTCTAGGGACGTGCTCACTGTAACTCCTCACTTCCCAAATCTTGTTGCTTTAATGATCCCCTCTCTCTACTTCTATCTCCAACTCACACCATTTAACAAGCAAACTCTCTCCTTCTTGGTCCTGTTCTCTTGGGCAATCTCACTGAATTACTGAGTACAGAACCTGGAAGGCATCTTGGACTCCTCTCTGTCCTCCCACATGACTTAAATCTAATCTCCTCCTCTTCCATATCCCCAGCCAACGCCTCACCTCAGGCCTTAATCACCTCTCTTTTGGACCACTCTGAAGCTGACCACCTGGTTTCCCAACCCCCACTGCCATCCAGAGCGATACATTCCTAAAATGCAAATCTGCTAAACTTCTAGCACTTTCATTTTACATTTCCAAAGATAGATAAATTTATATAGAGATAAAGTGCGAGGAAGGGAGAGAGAGAGTTTTAAGAGAAGGCAGTGAACATAGAGAAATCTTTTTTTTTTTTTTTTTAAAGAAAACAAGGGATTTCCATCATGGGTTCTATTGTGTCAAAGTCTCAAGTTAGATGCAGATAAGATTCTGATTTATCAGGGATTCTGCTCATCCCCATCAATCCCAAAACTGCTTCACGCTCTCTCTCACCTAACAGAGTCTCTAACCTACCTGAAGCACATCATCCTCCCTAGCCCTCAAAAGAGAAAGCGAATTCCTAATGCTAACAAGAGCAGAGCATTCATAAATATGAGGTATAGCACTTTCAAAATACCTGAAATGACATTTTCAAATGACCTGAAAATGTCATCTCTGACACAGAATATCAGTGCTTTGAGTAGCAAAATAACATTACAAAAAAGTTTTATTTTTACCTATAATGAATGGAAGGTAATTCATTACTTAGCTAAACAAAAACTCAGGAATAAGGCTAAACTAGATAACAGAAAAATCAAGAAAATAGTATGGTTTAAAATAAATAAATAAGGAAAGAAGTAAGTAAATAAATAAATAATAAAAGGCACAGGAAAAACTTGATAGCAATAATGACTGTGGTAAGTCAGAGCAGAGAAAGTTCCAGGACTGTTTAGAATGACTTTTCCAGGAGCAGGAGTTCCATCAGCACATAGGGTAGTTATAATGGCTGACTGGTCATTGCATATGTATTTATTATTGTTCTTCTTCCTCCTTTACTGAGGATGAGCTTCACTTGTGGATATGATTCTCTCTTTTAAGAACAATCTCCAAAAGCTAAA
This sequence comes from Myotis brandtii, assembly GCF_000412655.1. Taxonomy (NCBI): domain Eukaryota; kingdom Metazoa; phylum Chordata; class Mammalia; order Chiroptera; family Vespertilionidae; genus Myotis; species Myotis brandtii. Next base: position 7,642,057 of record NW_005369942.1, read on the forward strand.
AATGTTAACAAGATCTAAATATTTTAAATACCCAAGTATGTAAGAACTCCTCCATTATACACGATAATTTCCAGAATCTTAAAACAAAAAGAAAATAGCACAAGATGCACTCATCTTATGTTAATTCATCATAACACCCAGACAAAGAACGTCCATACCTGCATAGGCCCAGGAATGCAGGACAGAACTCTCTCTATGTTCTCAGAGGTCACATCAACATCGTTCACAGCAACAAGGACATCACCTGAGAAAAGAATAACAATAAAAGATAGTTGTGGGAATATCCCCAAACCAAAAAGACCTAGAATTGGAACATTAAAAACCACCTATTCTGACCTCTTTAAAGTACAGTGGAAAATATGGTCCAGACATTCAAGGGCTTGTCCAAGGCGAAAAAGCTCACTAGTGGCAGAGCTAATCTTCCATTCCACTCTTTCTTAAACTACAATACAGACCAACATTGTACTGCGACTGAATACAACCCATGAATATTATAGAGATGAATATTCTCATTTTTTATACCATCGGGAGAATTATGTAAAGCCAAAGGCCAAATGGAAATCTGCAGCATAAACCAAGTATTGCACTTAACAAAACTGAATCTAACCACTTATACCCACAGTGAAAATATTCAGCTGAAATTTTAATTAAATACATGTGGTACGTCATAACTCAATATGCTGTGAATTCACTGTTATTGATCTGTGTCTACACATAGCTCTTTTTTTCAAAGGCCCCACAATATCGGAACCCATCGCATGTTTGGTAAAAATTTCCTTTGCTGTGGCTTTTCTTTAAATGTGTATGTTTATAAATCTGGGGGGATTAATATAATAAAGATCAATCTTAAAATGGAAATTTACATTCACAACATAATTAAAGGTAATATCAAAACACCAATAAGTTATATAATAGAAATATATACATAATAAGGTTCTCATCATATTTAAATATATCATTATGAAACTGATCAGTAATTCATATTCATCCATTAATTAATCCAATGAATATTTATTGAGCACCTACTGTGTGCCAGGCACTGCAGATAGAGAATTGAATTAAACATACCAAAATCGCTAAATAGAGCTTAATACTCTTTGGGGAAAATGGATAATAAACATATATATGGATAAAATAGTGTTGATAGACAATTTTTCATCGGTCTCCCATGTTTTGTCCATCTTGCAACCCAAGGCACTGAAAGTCTTTGTTCTGGATTATCTTTTCAAAGATGTTTGTATAGAGAACAGCCTTGGATGACGGAGATAGTGTCTCTCTCCAGAGCAAAGGTCAAGTCTGTTCAATGTGCAGTATAATAAGGATAGTGTCTCCCTCAATATCTTATTATTAATAATTGTTCTTTATAGAAGATTCATCTTCCCTAAGGTCAAAGTTCCTCTCCCTTTAATGCAACTCACTATAGGTATGTGTTGAGGTGTCACCTGGCCCTCTTCATGTCACCCTGGGAATGAGGATTGGGGAATAGGTGAAAATGCTGTTCTTTTAGCTACTGTTACTCCTCTCTCTCTCCCCTCTCTGCTTCCGCCCTTGCTCTCCTTGACCTTCTATCACATGGGGAAAGGGTTAAGTGCAGAGTGAGCAGGTGGGATTCCTTAGGTCATTATGTGATGGTTTTCAATGGCCTGTACTAGGTTCAGATGCTATTCACTTCACAGCTCTGAAGGTGTGGGCACTGAGTCACTATGATGGTCAATTACTGAAGCACTTTGAGCAACCTGGTAACTTTTCTTAAAAGAACTTGTAAACTAAAATAAACTTCCAACTTCAGTTCAACCTGGGGAAGAAAAAAGCAACATCCCCCCCCCCCCATTTTTTAAAACAGGAGACAAGTGTACTATATCAAATTATTTATAGCTGCAGTGATTTTTTTTTAAAGAAAAGGAACAATGAATAATATCAGAGTATTGATGCAAAAGAAACCCACTTCTGGACCATTCTATCCAGGTGTTCTGTTGTCCATAAGATGATCAGAACACCTAAATGGTGACCCCATTTAAAACTTGTTCCTTTAAACTCAAACTCCACTGGAAAATGTCCCAAATAACTTTTTCCCCCAAATCCTAATGGATACAGTTCTGCAGTTGAGTGTTTTAGGGAGTGTCACCTGAAAGCATCACACTTAAGAAACCTCTAAAAGTGGGAGACACGTATCGTCATAAAATATATGAGAATAAATTTTAGAGCAAGTGTAGTAAAATCTTTTTAAATGTTTAGTAGAAAAAATTTCTTTCTATAAGAAAGTGTTACATCTACTTCTTATTCTCCCAGATACTTGTTTTCCTCAAGTTTTTCCGAGCACTTCCGTGAAGGGACTCAGGCTTCCTGGACCTCACAGCACTGGCAGCCTGAGCTGGGAATTGCACTATGGCCTCCTGGTTCAGAGATGGGGGCTTAACCACTGCGCAGCACTGGCTGGACTTCCATTCGCTCTGGTCTGGGGGTGGGGGTTGGCTACAGGAGTCCAGGAGCTACCAGCTGACTGTCAAACTTGAAGAAAAACCCAGGAATAGAAATCTAAAAAATAAAGTGCAAGTCCTTGGCAGAAGGAACAGCAAAATGGCACCTAAAAAGGCAGCAAAACTTCCAAGACCCCAGCAAAGAAGAATCAGAATAGAGATCTGCTGTCTTGAAAGGAAAGAAGGAAGCCATCAGTCTCACTGTGCTAACCAAGCACGTCAGTCAAAGGAGGGTCCTTCTCCTGTTAGACGAAGGCAGCTACGCCAGCAAGCTCCATCACCCGGGCAGTTTTCAAGATCCTCCGTCCTGTGGGTTACCTCACAGTTCAACCACAGACCGCAGCGTGAAGGGAACTATGACAAATTTCCATCACAGAAGTGCTTTGTGGGATTAGCAAACCCTCTATGACATTGAAATAGTCTGCTCTTTATTCCTAAAATACATAACTTTAAAAACACAGAACATAACCATAACAAAAACTTTTGAAAAAGCAGAGAAAACAATCACCCATACTGTCCCTATACTAACCCAACACTATTAGCACTTGTTGTATTTACACTGACTTCTAATTATTCTCCCTGTACATTTTCTTTTTATATAGTTACCTATGTGCTGCATAACAAATCACCCAAAGACTCGGTAGCTTAAAGCAACAATCACGTTTAACTATGTGCGTACTGATTTATTGTGGTCGTCACTTTGCAATTATACAAATGTCGAATCATTATGATCCCACCTTTTAAGTAAATCACATAGGACCACATAAGCTGTAGTCACAGGCCCACCCAGATTCAGAGGGCTGGGTGGGGAGAGACACACAGACTATAACTCTCTGTGGGACAAGGATCAGCATGACATTGTAAGAAGAGAATGTGGGGATCTCGTTGCAACCCTTTGTAACACACACTTGGTACAGGTGCCCTTCCTACTCGAGTCCTCCTTGCAAACCCCTTTCATGGCACTTACCACACTGTGTGAAACTGTCGGCCTATTTCTGGCCCATCTCTTCCACTACAGTATGAGCTCCACAAGAGAGCATTTGGACCATTAATTTTTGTGGTCCTGGCACCTGACAGTATGAGCTCCACAAGAGGAGCATTTGGACCATTAATTTTTGTGGTCCTGGCACCTAGCAACAGATGCCCAAATAATTATTTGTCAAGTCAAATTCAGACATAATAAAAATATGTTTTTAAATGTTTTTAAAGTATCAATAAAAGTTCCTTTATCTAAATCTCTGAGGCTAGATCAACTTAAGACTGCCAGCTTTTAGCATTGCTAATACCGTTAAGTTTTACTAATAACATATTCTCATCTGTGTCTAATTTATTTATAAGTGATAAAATTACTACTAACTCAAACATTATCTAAAACAGCTTAAAATGTATCACTAACACAAAATGCTCATCTTAGTATATATTCAGAAAAACTTGTGGGTTTATTTTTTTCCCCCTCCAAATTGGTGGATGTTTTATGGCAAGCACCCTTAAAGGGAAATTTATGTACACCACCACTGCTGTTAAACATGCCAAATGAAACAGTTAAAACCATTCCAAGATCTCAGTGCATTCAAGGGCAAACATACAATTTTACAGTTCTTTTATTCATAAAATTATATATTTTTGTATAATGTTATTGGACATGCCATTCAACCCTAAATTATCCCTGTACAACCAACTTATTTTCTTTTACTTTTCAGTAAATATAACCAAGATGACCAAGTTATATCATTCAAAACTCAGAAATTAGTTAAGCTGTCCCCTGGCCTAAGCAAGGCATACAAACATAGTCCAGGCACTAAAGCGTTTATTTTCAGAACACCGTGCCTGGCTTAACAATTTCACCACCCTTAACAATTTCACTACTGTCCCAAATATCGTCAGGGTGTCCTTAATCTGTTAAGACCCTGGCTATAATTCTGTTTTGATCGTGTTCCTCACTGGCATCTTTAATCCCGTGTCTCAGCAAACAAGACCTGATGTTTAGCCACAGCACTTACCAATTAACACCTGACCACTCTTCATGGCTGATCCTCCTGGCAGCAGGCCATGGACCACCAGCCTCTCCCCACCGGCCTGCTTCCCGGGTCTTCTCCAGCTCCACTTGGTCTGATGGATGATCCCAACCAGCACTTCCAGAAGCTTGAGCTGCTCTTTGGCTTTGGTGACTGTTAGCTTTTTGGGGTTTACATAGACAGTGACATCTTTGTACCTCTGCTGAACAATGACTCCTGTTTTCTGATTGGACTGATGCTTTAGAATGGAGACCGGCCCACTATCATTGCTCTTTTTTTTATTATGGCGCTTGGGTAAAAGTCTTCTGCTTCTTAAAATTTTGGTAAACCGCTTGAGTTTGGGTTCATACTTTTTTCCTTCTTTGTAATCATCCTCTTCAATAATAATCTCATTTTCACTGAACCTGACGTGATTCACAACAGGTGTCTCAGGAAGGAGGCTTTCTTCTTCGTCCTCACTCAGTTCCAAATAAAATAGCTCTCCATTTTTCTGCACACTGTCCAGCCATTCAGGCTCAAGGTCACTATGAAAAAAAAAATAGAAAATATAGATAGCAGCCAAACATAAGAAAAAGTTATGCCTGTCTAGCACAGGGGTGCGCGTAGGAGCAGGGAAATGGGAGATAGAAAAGTTATTTGATTATTAGAATCTCATTATTTCTAGTAAGTGAGTACCAAGGGTTTTTTTTCTGGAGGATGCTTTTTGTAGAGCCTTGAAGAACAGGGGTTGGAGGAGAAATCCAAAAGATATAGTGATTGAAAAGAAAACAAATTAAAAAATGAGATGGCCCCCTTCTAGAATCTGAGTTTGTGTTTTTTTAAAAAAGAAATTAAGTTCAGCCCCTGTGTGGTTATTGTTCACATTAGACAATAATTTACATTACTAGTTGATCATGCATTGTATCCACAGATGTAAGCCATTTGGAAATTGTACATAAAAATATCCTATTTGCATAGAAATTTTTCAGCATGGCTGTTATGTTAAAATGAAAGCTAAAGACCAGTATTAATAGATGTTATTTATAGAGTAAATTTTCAAAACAGAAACATTCACTTCACCATGAATAAAAATCGTTGCTGAAAACCATTTATAATCATAGTTAATAATGATCACTTCTATAGCCTATAATTTCTGTAAAATCCCTTTTTATGAATAACTGTAGTAGGAAAAGTAAACCACATATTACATAGTTCATCATGTGATTGTAAAAGAGCTTTTAACTGGGAAGCAAACCATTGAAAGAAACAAAACTATTGCTATTAAAAATGACTAAAAAACAAAAAATACTTACCTTAAGGTAAAACACCTAATTACAAACTCTGCCCTATTCAATGTTATGAACACTTACCTTTCAAACTGCGATTCTTTAAAGCAAAACTGGTTCCAGTGGAAAAACTAACTAGTGGAGAGAGTCTTTTTAGAAACATGAGCTGTAAAATCCTGGCATGAAAGGGTATGATTTGTGTCCTAATCATTCCATCAGATAGAAGACAGTTTGGTTTTCTGAAGTATTAGCAACTCTCATTCTTTTTACTTAAAAATCTCTTTTTAAATACTATGAAAATCAATAAAAAAAATACACTATTCTGTTTGTTGTTCAACTCTGAAACTAACGACTGCCTTGGTCTGTGGGTGGTAATTAATACAGAATTTTTAACTGTGTAAGAAGAGTGGAAAAAGGTATAACTAGCCCCAAATATCAAAACTAGTATTTCATTGGCATTTGTTGGTTCTCAGTATGTGGCATCATTTTAGGCCATTAGCACCCACCACTTACTGCAGGTTATTAATCATATATTAGCTGTTCCAACCATCTCTACCTGTACCCACAGAAATCACTATTTCACAACCCCAGTCCTGCTCTGAAGGGAGAATCTAAATTTACATTTAAAATGTAAATACCATGATTATACACAATCACTTATGAAGATACATTATCAATTTAAACAATGAATGAATTTATTTGTTTTATAATCTCAAATCTCACCCTTTAATTTGGCGTATTATTTGTATTAGAGATATACGACCCAAAAGAAACATTTCTACCTTCTGTTAAATGTGAAGACAGTTTTATCTTAATCTCTAAAATCTAAATGTGAAACCACTTTTAATTATGATTTTAAGAGCCATGCTGGTGGGAAGGGGGGCGGGGGGGGGGGGGGGTTTCCGTGAGTGGTATTCAATTGTAAAGCAAATAAACAGTTCCAGGCACTGCAGCAAAATCTAGAACTACAATGATGGAAACAGCATTTCCTTCCTTTATCTAGTGGGGAGAGGGGCTGAGAAAGAATTCATGAAAATACACATGCTATGTACTAGAGAGGAGTCATCAAACTTAGCCAAAGGTTGAGACTGTGGTCAGGGGAAACTTCCTGGTGGATGAGACTCCAGAAGTGAGTTTTGAAAGAATAAGTGACCAGGAAGGGGAGCCTGGGGCGCTGAAGGGGAAGAAAAGAGATTTCCAAAGAGAAGGAATAGCATAAGCAAAAGCCTTGAGCGATAGTCTCCATGGCCTGTGTGGATAAAGCTAGGCTGTGGTGGCCCGAGTTTAATTCGTGAGATGGGGAGTGACAGAGGGAGTAGTCAAGTGCTAATTTTTTGAGGCCTCTGGACCACGGGAAAGGTCTTGGATTTTGTAGTGTAGGGCATTGGTAGGTTTACCTTTACATGTCAGATATCCTTGGATACGTCTACTTTGACAAGAAAACAAAAGAAGGATTTGAGGTGGACTCAAGAGATGAAACAAGGTAGAGGGCTTTTTCCATCATCCAGGCAGAGGTGATAATGAAGGCAATAGTAGAAAAAATGGAAATAGGAAAAACATTTAAGAAAAGCTTGAAAATCACCAGGACTATGAGATTGATTAGATGAGTGGATGACAGAGAGGAAATGATGGATGTTGACTAGATTTCTAGGTGGTGTCTATACTTTCATGCATCCTTTTATTTTTATTTTTAAATATATATTTTCATTGATTTCAGAGAGGAAGGGAGAAAGAGAGAGAGATAGAAACATCAATGATGAGAGAGAATCATTGATTGGCTGCCCCTGCACACCCCACACTGGGGATGGAACCTGCGACCCAGGCATGTGCCTTGACCTGGAATCAAACCATGACCTCCTGGTTCATAGGTCAATGCTCAAACACTGAGCCTCACATGCATAGTTTTATGTATACACTAGACGCCCAATGCACGAAATTCGTGCAAGGGGCTGGGCCCTCGCACCCTCAGCTTCGTCCAGAAGGTAGTCCAGAAGTACGTCTGGTCTAATTAGCATATTATGCTTTTATTATTATAGATATGCATAGACTCATTCTCCACAAATGGGGACATAATTACCATACACATTATCTTCCCTTCTTACCTTTCACTGACATAAACAATGTTAAAAATCTATGTTCTTATATAAAAACACATAGGGTTATTTTGTTATTGTTTTTAAAAAGTGGAGCCCAGCCAGTATGGTTCAGTGGTTGAGCATTGACTTATGAACCAAGAGCTTACCGGTTCGATTCTGGTCAGGGCACATGCCCAGGTTGCAGGCTCCCCAGTTGGGGGGTGTGCAGGAGGCAGCCAATCAATAATTCTCTCTCATCATTGATGTTTCTCTCCCTCTCCCTCTTTCTTCCTCTCTGAAATCAATAAAAATATATCTAAAAATAAATAAAAAGTGGAATGTGTATATCTATATACCTGTGTGTGTGTGTGTGTGTGTGTGTGTGTGTGTGTATATTTTTTTTCATTTATCACTTAACAATACAACTTAGAAACCCTTAATGGCTGCATTAATTGTCCAATTAGAGATGTAACACATTTGGTTATTCACCTACTGATAAGCTTTGTGTTCAGTTCCCTCCCCCCAACAATACAGTAACCATCTTTATGCGCATATACAGATCTTGACCCAAAAGAAAAGACCAATTCCCATGTCCAACAACAATGAATACAATCCATTTTCTTAACCTTTAGATAAAAAAAAAAATACTTCACTTTAAGATAGTGGTTCTCAACCTGCTGGCCCCTTAAATACAGTTCCTCATGTTGTGACCCAACCATAAGATTATTTTCGTTGCTACTTCATAACTGTAATGTTGCTACTGTTATGAATCATAGTGTAAATATCTGATATGCAGGATGGTCTTAGGCAGGGGTCCTCAAACTACGGCCCGCGGGCCACATGCGGCCCTCCGAAAACATTTATCCGGCCCGCCGGGTGTTTTTGCCGCCACTGTGTGCATAGGAATTTGTTCATAGTTGTTTTTTTAAACTATAGTTCGGCCCTCCAACGGTCTGAGGGACAGTGAACTGGCCCCCTGTTTAAAAAGTTTGAGGACCCCTGGTCTTAGGCGACCCCTGTGAAAGGGTCGTTCGACTGCCAAAGGGATTGCGACCCACAGGTTGAGAACCGCTGCTTTAAGAGGAAGAAGAAATTTTTAAAAAATTATAAGAAGGGAGATAAGCGAGACAAAAAAAAAAAAGATAGGAAATGAACTTAAGAGACTGCAACAGAAGGTGATGCATAAAGTGAAAACAAAATTAACCGAGAAGACACAGAGACCTTGAATCTTCGTGTAGCTACTCCCCATTCCAGGAGATGGACTTAATGCCATGCTTCCAAAGACCAGTGTGTGGAAAGTGAAAAACAGTAACCACAGCGAAGAAACCTGGCTGACATGACCTTAACTAAGAGGTGCAGGCTGTGAGAAACAAGGAAGGACTGAGAACTGTCACAGAACACCGGGCACTAAGGAGACTTGCTGACTAAATGCAACATGATATCTTGGATTAGATCCTGGGACAGAAAAAGGACATAGTAGAGGAATGGTGAAATCTGAAAAAAATCTGGAGTTTACTTAATAGTTAGGTACCAATATTAATTTCTTATGTGCTGAATAATGTGCCTGCCGCAGCTGTGCAAGATGTTATCCACTCAGGGGACCCACTGAAGGATATACAGGAACTCTGTACTATCTTTGCAACCTCGCTGTAAATCTAAACTTACTCCAAAATAAAAGGTTTACTTTTAAACAGGAATTAAATTCAGATTTTTGTAATACGCGGGTCACATATAGGCAACAACATGGATAAGTCTCAAAATAATTATGCCAAGTAAAAGAAGACAAAAAAAAATAATTGTCCATACTGTATGATTCAATTCTTATAGAACTCTAGAAAAGACAAACTCATCTCTAATGACAAAAAGCAGATAAGTGGTTGTAAGGAGTGGGGGACCTGAATAGTTTTAGGGAAGCACATGGGGAAACTTTTTTTTTCTTTTTGTGGGGAAACTTTTTGTTGTTGTTTTAATCCTTACTTGAGGCTATTTTTTTCCATTGATTTTCAGAGAGAGAGAGAAGAAGGGAGAGAGGGGAGGAGAGAGAGAAACATCAATGTGAGAAAGAACATCGATTGTTGCCTTCCGTACGAACCCCCAACTGGCGATCAACCCGAAACCTAGGTATGTGCCCTGATCAGGAATTGAACTGGAAACCTTTCAGTATACAGGATGATGCTCCAACCAACTGAGCCACACAGGCCAGGGCTCCAGTCATTCTTATTTTCAATGGAAGTTCCTCAGCTTTTTATAGCTAAATTATTTTTAAAAAGCATCCCAGTTTCTCTCAGTCAAGGCATTCAACCTAACAATACAAAAAGTCACCTTGAAAAATCAAAGATCTAAGTCATAAAATTGTTAACTTTGGCCAAAATGAACTAACAAATGTTGCTTCAATTAGTTGGATAATTGTAAACCAAAGCAAAGAATTGTGGCATTGCAAGTAAATGTATGATTTCTGTTATTTCAATACTGAAACTAGGCACTGGCTTCCTCAACCCAACCTACCCACCAATATTACCTCAGAAGCTTCCCGAGGGACTTGCCAATGTGCCAGGTTAAGATATACTGCAATAATCTAAAATTTTCCTGTTATACAATGTCTTAAACAAATCTACTAAAAGTATGTCACCGGAAAGTAACCAAATTAAACTTATTTTGTATTGACAATCTCATGTAGTTCAAACTGGTTTTAAGTTACAAAGCATGTATGAAATAATGATAATTTCCAGAAAGAATCCTATATAATAAAAGCCTAATATGCTAAGTGTCCGGTCAACCATTCAACCAATCAAAGTGTAATATGCTAATGATATTCGAAGGCCGCTCAACCGCTCACTATGATGTGCACTGACGCTCCAACCGGTAGGTTAGCTTGCTGCTGGGGTCCGGCTGATCCGGACTGGGTGAGACAGGCTGGACACGCCCTGGAGCCCTCCCGCAGTCCCTCCCCGGCTGGCTAACCCTCCCGTGTCCCCCGGCCCTGATCGTGCACTGGTGGTGTCCCTCGGCCTGGCCTGCACCCTCTTGCAATCCGGGACCCCTTGGGGGATGTCGTAGAGCCGGTTTCAACTTGATCCCACAGGCCAGGCTGAGGGAGCCCACTAGTGCACAAATTCGTGCACCGGGCCTCTAGTATGAAAATAATTAACTAACTAGAACCCTGAAAGTTCAGGATACTTTATGTAAGTCAATAAGCAGCATAACTGCCTTAAAACCTTCATATAGGCAATGAAAGACAATAGACAATATCTCTTAGCTTTGATGAGAAAGATTAGGTTCACCCCCTATTCCTTTGATCAAAAAGTTGTCCTGTCCAAGTTGGGAAGGCCACTTCTTGCTTTGGTGACTCTGCAGCTTAGGGAGATAAATAGCCAATGTCAAATGGAAGGAACAAAACTGCCAATCTGGTCAGTTCAACAAATCAACTCTCACATCCTACACACCAAGACTGGGCAGCCATAAAGTCTGAATCTTGGTTGGACTCAAAACATAGACCAGCAAAACATTTTACAATATAAGGATTTACTGTCCTTTTATGATCAGGAGAGTAAAGACAATGGAACATGGAAGTGATCACTGGATGACTGCTATAGAAAGCTTACCAACCACTTTTTAAAAAATTAAAATATATATATACATGTATTTTGAATTGTGAAATGCTTTGAAGTAATGATTTTTCCTAACACAAGGTCCTCAGATTGTTCGTTTCATAGGAAACAGATTAACTCATTTATCTTCATTCCACCAAAATCAGGGCGCCCCATTTCAAATAAGGTCTCCTAAATTACTACACTGACAATTCACAGTTGTATAGTTATGAACAAGTTACAGATTCGCTCTAGGCCAGTGGTTCTCAACCTTCCTAATGCCGCGACCCTTTAATACAGTTCTTCATGTTGTGGTGACCCCCAACCATAAAATTATTTTCGTTGCTACTTCATAACTGTAACTTTGCTACTGTTATGAATCGTAATGTAAATATCTGATATGCAGGATATATTTTCATTGTTACAAATTGAACATAATTAAAGCATAGTGATTAATCACAAAAACAATATGTAATTATATATGTGTTTTCCGATGGTCTTAGGCGACCCCTGTGAAAGGGTCGTTTGACCGCCAAAGGGGTCGCGACCCACAGGTTGAGAACCGCTGCATAGAGTATATTAAGCAGCCATAAGTGATGGTTTTCTCCATGATTCTAAAGACAATGATAAAAGTTTTACATACCTATGGGTGAAAATAATTGTCACTCCTAAATACATCTAAATACATATTAAATACTAGCAACTGTTATTCCTAACTACATATAAAATATCACCCTAAAACTGACCATACATGGCAGTCCATTAGGACATCGATTTTCACCGATGTGCCTCAAAAATTTTTAAAACATATAACTACTTAGTCAAAGGCACTGACTGCTTTTCCCTTAGATTGTCAAATTAAAAAAATGACAACAGCCAACACAATAGCCATCCAGTGCGAATGAATCAAAATTATACCTATTTTTTGTCAGATTGGCAAGAAAAATTTTTTTTGGAGTGCCACAGAATTTTAGTAATTGGCTGAGATGAAAACTGTTGAAAGCCGCTGCTATAGAAGGTAACTCAATCCCAACCAGTCAACACTCTGCAGTCCCCCAGCCCACGTGCACACTCTGGGCAGGGAAGGGATGGGTTTAATTGTCCCTCTTCCAGAACCTTACTCGTAATCGCTACTCGCAGACGAATAGGAACTTGAGTCGCTGGCCCTATCTTCACGATAACCATCCTCTTCTTCTTTTTGCGAAGAGGGGTCTCCAGGGAGCCCTTCCGGGCTCTGACACGAACCGCACAGAGCCGAAGACGCCATCAGTAAGGATGCTGCAGCCCAGAGCAGAGTAATTCAAATCCCGCAGCCAGCGCGCACCAGGGCCGCCATGTTTCCTCCGCGAGAGACGCGGTAGAGGCCACGTGACCGCCAATCCTCGGCTGCCATTGGTGGGAGCTCGGGTTGCCAGGGAGACGGGGAAGCTTCCCGGGACAACTACGAAGACTGAGAGGAGCCAATGAGCTGAAACTTCTGGGAGGGCGTGTCGGAGGACTGGAGTAGCTAAAACTTCCCCGCGCGAGGCTCTCCTGAGCGCACTGCTGCGAATCTGATTCAGTTACTAAGACAGGTGGAGAGCCACTCGGTACCCCCCACCCCATTTCTTCCAGTTTGCCCTTTGTTTCTGCGCCGAAGCTTCAGAGACGCTCGGTCTGCGTTTCCCTTGAGGTAAAGGAAAGTGCCTTCTGCCTTTCCTCAGGGCCTCTGCATCTAATCAGGGAATGGAAGCTAAGCAGTACCCTCCAGGTGTTCATGTAAATACGCGCCCTCGTTTCTTTGGTATTCTTATTGTTTCGCATTTGCAAATATTTTTATAGTTTTCTCAAGCAGATGTTGTAGACTGGTGCTTCACATCAAGGAGAAATGACTAGGTGTGTTTTTTTGTTTAATTTTTCCTCTTATACAAGGCTGAGCTGAAGCAAGAATTGCAACATAAAAGAATAAGTTTTAAGAAATGTTCTTTCACACTAGATATGTTTGAGGTATGTCAACTTCCTTGGCTAATTTATTTCTATATGTTAGTTTAATAGACAAAATGCCCCCCACACCCAAAGTTACCAGTTACCTTGATTTTTTACAAAAGAAATAAGTAGCAATCATTTAAAATTCTTATTTAAAATTTCAGGGCATGGTACTAGCTAGTCACATTTCTAACTTTATATGTCCTATTTGTACTAACTAAATTAATATTTAGCAACTTTAGGTGTATTGGAGAAGATGAAGAAAGGAAAAGAGTAAGATGCCATTTTCAGGGCCTTTTTAAACAATACTATTTTTGTCTGTTTTATAATTAGCAATTGCAGGAAGACTTTTTAAAAAAAGAGTTATACTGGGATATATTTTCATTTTCTATTTTCCACTTTTCAAATGACCAGCCATCTTCTGAGGCCCAAAAATGTTTAGTTTAATAAATATGAGACTTAAAGTTCTTATTTCCATAGATTATCATCTCCACTAGGCAAACAATACAATTCTGACATAAAATACACCAGATAAGAACATAATTAAATATTTAGTGTCTTTAGTAGGTTCAAGAGCTCATTCCCTAGGAGTAATAGAAGCTAGCATTAAGAAGTAAATGAAAACTTTTTTTAAACGTTCTTAGAAACTAATTATTATTGCCTTACTTGTGAACATGGAAATAATAATTCATGAACTATGTGGTAATACTGACAACCATGGCCATTTTGAAAATCATGAATGAATAACTTGATGGGTCAGCAAATTAGCATTTTACACACTGAGATTTACAATGTGGAATTTAAAAAATCTGGGATAGTGCCCAGACCGGTTTGGCTCGGTGGATAGAGTGTCGGCCTGTGGACTCAAGGGTCCCAGGTTCGATTCCGGTCAAGGGCATGTACCTTGGTTGCAGGCACATCCCCAGTAGGGGGTGTGCGGGAAGCAGCTGATCAATGTTTCTCTCTCATCGATGTTTCTA
>NW_005369942.1:7657655-7678048 GCF_000412655.1 Myotis brandtii
CGATGTTTCTCTCTCATCGATGTTTCTAACTCTCTATTCCTCTCCCTTCCTCTCTGTAAAAAATCAATAAAATATTAAAAAAATAAAAATAAAAAAAAATAAAAAATCTGGGATAGAGTCATAACATGTAAAAATAACATTTTGGCAATCCGATGTTTATAGACCTGCATTATGATCAGAAATTCTCATTTGCCTATATGAAAATTGAATTACCTGTAAAAATGTTTTAAGATCATGCATTCTCCATTTGAATAATAACAGAATACAGATGAGAATCCACGAGTAAACCGAAAAGTAACTAAAGTAGATGGCACAAAGGTCAAGCCCCAAGCCCTTCATTTACTCCTATGTATACTTATTTGATATTTCCATTTACAAATTATAATAAATTCAGTGAAATGTTGTGCTGTCAGACATCAGTAGCTGCCAACCAGAAGGAAGGGAGGCCTCCTTCAAACAGGAATACAAATTCTGCTAGAAATTGTTGATGGCTGACAATCTGCCAATGAAAAGGAAAGTAAAAAACCAAAGCAACACAAGAATTTTTTAAAAAAAGTCATAGCTGATAAATGAGTACCAAGTGCCCTCAGTAGCATCTAAAAAAAAAAAAGTCACTGCATTGTGGAACCTTACAGTAATTTGATAACAACTGTGAAAATGTTTGCCAATCTGTTAAGTGCCCTGCATTCCCCGTCAGAGGAGCCAGGTTCTTATCCTGATTCTGGTACTAAACCAAGTGGACATGGACAGTTTCCTCACCTGAAGACAGCGGAAAGAATCCACACCTACTATGCAGCATTGCTAAGAACCAAGTGAGACACCCCTTGGAATCTCATGCCTTACATGTATGCTACATGTTATATATTTTAAAAGTTTTGATTCTATTTATTTTAATTTTTACTTTTTGAGTTTAAAAGGATATTTTATTCATCAGAAATATTGCCTAGTGGGGTACACTTTTTAGCCCGAGAGTTTCGGATATTTGAGATATCTTAAATATGCACATTTTGCTGTTGACCAAAGTATGACATTTAGGTTCATCAGACATTTTCAGAGGCTCACCTCTAGCTCACTTTCCCTGCTAGCTTAGGCATCAGAATACACCAGCACTGCAGCCTGGACCAGCACCATTCGTTAGCCAGTAGACTTTGGGCAAAGTCCCTTAGCTGAATTTTTTTTTTTTTTTTTTTTTTTTGTTTGTTTTGTTAATCCCCGCCCAAGGATATTTTTCATTGATATTTAGAGAGAGTGGAAGGGAGAGGGAGAGATAGGGAAAAACATCGATGTGAAAGAGACACATTAATTGGTTGCCTCTTGCATGCACCCTGACCAGGGTCAGGGAACGTGCAACCAAGGTACATGCCCTTGACCCAGGATTGAACCTGAGACCCTTCAGTCCTTGGACTGACGCTCTATCCACTGAGCCAAACCAGCTAGGGCCCTTAACTGAATTTTCTTAGAGCCTTTAGGAATAGCTATCTTTTTGTGCTTTGTTTTAATATTTTAGAACAGTTGTTTAAATAATCCCTTATTTCCACAGGACTTTAATTTTTTTAGAGCACTTATATATCATCAGAAATTCACACTACCACCCTGTAAGGTGGATATTCTCTCTTCATATTACTGAAAGAAACGGAAAATATAGACAAATTAAATATCTTGCCAAGTCACACAACTAGTTTGAAATACGATTCCAAGGGAATGATTAAATTGCAATAGCCTTGTGCATACTTTTTAAAATTTTTGCAAAATACTGAGTGCTATTTGGGTACTTCTTATAATCAATATGACAGATATATGTTAATTTACATAAGTAAAAGTAACTGAGAAGTGCAATTTTCCCTGACTCAGACAACGTATATATAATTTTTTTATAAAAAAGCAGGATAGCTGAACATGTTTTTGCCAAGCTACTGTTATTTTAGTATTGACATATTTTGAAGCTAACACCACATGCAACTTTACTTCAATTTTGGTTTGGCTGAAGTATCTTCTTCAAAAGCACAGCAATTTAATCCTTTACATTTTAAAAACCGTATTTGTAACAGAAAATACACAAGTAATGAAAAAGTAAACACTCAGAAGACATCCTTCAAATAAGATGTAAAAATCAAGTAGAATAGTCTGCTAGTTTTTCTTGTCTATACATTTTTTTATGACTCAAGGCTGCTGGTCTCTTCAATGCAATTCCCAACATTTTGTGGATATTCTTTCAAGGGATGTTTTAAAGGAAAAACATTTGTAAAACTGATCTGAAAAAAAAACACATAGGCCATGCACTGGACTAGACAATGAGAGCTATAGTGAATAGATGAATATGGCTTAGAGGTTATCTAATAACTCTAAATTCTATTATGTTTATATTTATATACAACAAGCAAAACATTTGAACTTGTGTGAAAATATAGCTTCATTAAATGAAAAAGAAATGTTTATTGTTGTATCAAAAATTTTAACTGTGCTTGAAAACATTAAATAATGTAAAGAACCACTGATAAAAATAATGCATCGCAAAAAAGTTTTCATGTACTGTTAAAAATAAAGCACTGCTAGCTATGATACCAACAAACACATTTATGATTTCTGATTCCATGGGTTCCTATAGCATGTGGGAGCAGTTATTTGTAGATCAGATAAAGTAACTTCATTTACTGAGCAGGTTTATTCCAGAAACACTCCACTCCTTCTGAAATAATCATCTCAGTCTTGATTACTGCCGTTTAAACATATTGTTTTGCCCTGGTTCAGTCAGACAGGTTTGTGCCTTGGATCTGAAACACTGTAGCATTAATCAGTTCAGAATTTTTTTGGCACTTGACATTGAAAACATGAAGAAATTATGTTACAGGAGGGTTTTAAGCTTCTAAAACAAACAGCCTTCCCAGCTTTATCAAAGTCACACTGTGCATGAGTTGCTAGTTAATACTTAGGGGGATTATTTCTGGACTGTAATTTTATCAAATGCAGGGGAAACGGTCTTTGGGGATTTAGCAGAATCCTCTTTTAGCTGCCCACTTGATAATATTTTATTATATATGGCAGGGGTTCTCAGGGAGAGGGAGGAAGGAAACCAACTGTGGAAAATTGTGGGTTTCAGAAGACAGCTTTTAAATATAAGGGCCCCAATTCCTTCCTTGCACAATGTCTTTCTTTTTTACTCATTCTTCCTACAGTACAGGGTTTCTACAGCTCATATGGTTTTGTACAAAGACTTAAAAGGGTCACTTGAAACGTTTACAGATGAGAGAACTCACATAAACCTCCCCCTGACAGTTACTAAGCGCCACTTACTCTTTTCTCGCC
Source organism: Myotis brandtii (assembly GCF_000412655.1). Taxonomy (NCBI): domain Eukaryota; kingdom Metazoa; phylum Chordata; class Mammalia; order Chiroptera; family Vespertilionidae; genus Myotis; species Myotis brandtii. Next base: position 7,660,959 of record NW_005369942.1, read on the forward strand.
ACAAATGTATTCAAGAGATACTTTCGTTACATTTCTACAAGAGTTTTCCCCATATAATGTCTTAAGAAGGCCAGCCTTTGCTAGGGTTAAAGCAGCATTAACTTCCTTGGCACTTCATCCCTCCCTCCTCTCAATCTTAAAATGGAAAGAGAATTTGCTTACCGTGTGGATTCGTATTTCTTTCTTTTCTATAAACTCATCACCGTTACCATGGGGTTTAATATGCCAGTCTATTTTGCATAAAGTATAAGGTTGGGCAGTAAATTAATACGCTAGCAGTCTATGGAGAGTTGGGGTTCTCATCCCTCTGGAACTCCTGATTTCTTTTGTGAAGTTATGTGTGTGTACGCGTGTGTGCCTGTGTGGTATGTGGTGGTAGTGGTGATTGGGGGGCGAGGGGCGGGGGAAGGAGGTCAGGGGGCGGTGAGGATGTTAAATTTAGATTTCTTAAAAAGTGGCTCGTTCTAACTCCAGTCAAACTCCAAACAAAACTCTTGCCTAGTTCTTTTTTTCCTGGAGAAAGTCTAGAGATGTCTAAAGAACAGCTTTGCTTAATCATTTTTTTCGCTTCTTTGGGAAGTGGTGTTTTTTGGAGGGGGTGGTTACGCTGGGGCCAGCCTCCCCACAGGCAGCCTGGGAAGACATGGAGGAACGGATTCTGGGTTGTGAGTGCGGGTCCCACTCCTCTTCCCGCAGCAGGGAGCATCCCCAGGAGACTTGTGTGAGAGCCTGGGGAACGCGGCCCCTCCCGTGCCCAGCCCGGGGACGCAGGGCGGCCGGCACTGACCTGTGCAGGAGGACGCGCTGCACTGAGTCCAGGTCCTCCAGGCTCCGGGGCGCAGGTTTGGGGACGCTGGACCTGCCCACCTGAAACATGCCCGCCGGACACGCGCTGCCTCTGCCAAGGCGCACAGCAGGTCCCGGGAGGAAGGCGAGGGCGCGCCCAGCTCTCAGCCCTGCCCGGGGCGCAGCTTGGTCTGCGCCCAGGAAACCGGGAGCTGAAGGAAAAGCCGATCAGCTTCAGAAGCGCAGACGCGCGACAACCGGGGGCTGAAGGGCAGCGCTGTGCTTCTCCTCAGCTCTCTTGGTAACCCACACGGTAACCCACACGGAGCAGCCTGGAGCCCGATGGGCGCGCGGCCACGCCGACGCCGGAGCCCGGGGGCAGGTGGGCACTCTGTTGGGTCCTCCCTCTTTACTGTCCAACCGCTTGGGAAGGACCTCGCACCAGTGGCCCCGCTACCCAGAGCTGCTCTCTCTCGCCGCCTAGTGCTGGCCCAGGGACACCCGTGTCCAGGCACCGCCCCCAGCAAAGGAAGCTCCCACCTGCAGCCTGGAGGGCCACCGAGGTCGAAGGGGCTGGCGCCAACGAAGACTGGAAAGTGAGTGGGAAAGAGAGGCAAGTTAGGCATTGGTTCTTGGTGGGAGTTTCAATTCTGCATAAAAGACACCCTATCCATCCATCCAGGTAAACATTTTGATTACCTACTATGTGCCAGGCTGAGTACTAGTCTTTGTGGATTAAAGGATGATAAAAAGTGGTCGCTGACCTGTCTCTGTGGACCCCACATTCTCTTCTGCGGATCTATTTGCTTTAAAAATACGCTTGACCCTGTACAAGATAGTATAGGAGACAATCAGGATGACTTTGGGTGTGATAATGACTTCGTAAATACACCAAATGCACGATTCCTGAAAAACAAATTGATAAATTGTACTTAATTAAAATTAAAAACTTGTGCTGTGCAAAAAGATTCAGTCAAGATAATAAGAAGCCTGGCCAGTGTGGCTCAGTGGTTGAGCATAGGCCTATGAATCAGGAGATTCCGGTTGGATTTCCCGTCAGGGCACATGTCCTGGGCTGATCCCCAGTAGCGGGGCATGCAGGAGGCAACCAATCATTAATTCTCTCTCATCATTGATGTTTCTCTCTCTCCTTCTCTCTTCCTCTCTGAAATCAATAAAAATATATTTTAAAAAATAATATGAAGATACAACATGGGCTAGTGTCTTATTTCTATCCTCCAGACAATACATACATAGGATGTCTAGATTTTTTAAGTTACAGAAATAGCTTGATCTGGTCTTTACTCTTTTAAAGAGATTAGCTTTCTTTAGTTTTACAATAGGCAGAACAGGCATCTCTATTTCATTTACACCTCATTAGTTAGGAGGGGTCTTGTAGCCTAAAGATAGATTGAAATTATGATCACTTATCAGGAGAGTTTACTTGTTGAGTAGGTGCTCATTTATGAAGAATTTGAGGATCCACCATTGCACTAGAAAATGGAACAAAAATAGATCTCAAAACTCTTTGACCACAAAAGACACCAGAAGGATGGTCCCCTGGCAGAGGCAGGATGGAGTGAGAGGCAGGTGAGGAGGAGGCTGAGTAGAATAACGTATAACAGGGCTTTGGGTACACATCAACCTATGGAATGTAGGTAGTGAAGAAGTGTATACCCTCTGGAATCTGTGTTCATGATTGAATTCTGGTCACATTGTGTTCCTTCTGCTGATAATCTATGCTCTTCCATACACTGAGGGGGCGTAATAACAAGCTTACTGGTATAACAATTTAGCATTTCTGACTTTTTTTTCTAATTTATTTAACAAGTATTTAATGATTACTCTTAAATGCATATCACTGTGCTATCATTTAGAAATGATTTTTTTTGGGGGGCGAGGGGCGGGGGAAGGAGGTCAGGGGGCGGTGAGGATGTTAAATTTAGATTTCTTAAAAAGTGGCTCGTTCTAACTCCAGTCAAACTCCAAACAAAACTCTTGCCTAGTTCTTTTTTTCCTGGAGAAAGTCTAGAGATGTCTAAAGAACAGCTTTGCTTAATCATTTTTTTCGCTTCTTTGGGAAGTGGTGTTTTTTGGAGGGGGTGGTTACGCTGGGGCCAGCCTCCCCACAGGCAGCCTGGGAGGACCTGGAGGAACGGATTCTGGGATGTGAGTGCGGGTCCCCGCAGCAGGGAGCATCCCCAGGAGATTTGTGTGAGAGCCTGGGGAACGCGGCCCCTCCCGTGCCCAGCCCGGGGACGCAGGGCGGCCGGCACTGACCTGTGCAGGAGGACGCGCTGCACTGAGTCCAGGTCCTCCAGGCTCCGGGGCGCAGGTTTGGGGACGCTGGACCTGCCCACCTGAAACATGCCCGCCGGACACGCGCTGCCTCTGCCAAGGCGCACAGCAGGTCCCGGGAGGAAGGCGAGGGCGCGCCCAGCTCTCAGCCCTGCCCGGGGCGCAGCTTGGTCTGCGCCCAGGAAACCGGGAGCTGAAGGAAAAGCCGATCAGCTTCAGAAGCGCAGACGCGCGACAACCAGGGGCTGAAGGGCAGCGCTGTGCTTCTCCTCAGCTCTCTTGGTAACCCACACGGTAACCCACACGGAGCAGCCTGGAGCCCGATGGGCGCGCGGCCACGCCGACGCCGGAGCCCGGGGGCAGGTGGGCACTCTGTTGGGTCCTCCCTCTTTACTGTCCAACCGCTTGGGAAGGACCTCGCACCAGTGGCCCCGCTACCCAGAGCTGCTCTCTCTCGCCGCCTAGTGCTGGCCCAGGGACACCCGTGTCCAGGCACCGCCCCCAGCAAAGGAAGCTCCCACCTGCAGCCTGGAGGGCCACCGAGGTCGAAGGGGCTGGCGCCAACGAAGACTGGAAAGTGAGTGGGAAAGAGAGGCAAGTTAGGCATTGGTTCTTGGTGGGAGTTTCAATTCTGCATAAAAGACACCCTATCCATCCATCCAGGTAAACATTTTGATTACCTACTATGTGCCAGGCTGAGTACTAGTCTTTGTGGATTAAAGGATGATAAAAAGTGGTCGCTGACCTGTCTCTGTGGACCCCACATTCTCTTCTGCGGATCTATTTGCTTTAAAAATACGCTTGACCCTGTACAAGATAGTATAGGAGACAATCAGGATGACTTTGGGTGTGATAATGACTTCGTAAATACACCAAATGCACGATTCCTGAAAAACAAATTGATAAATTGTACTTAATTAAAATTAAAAACTTGTGCTGTGCAAAAAGATTCAGTCAAGATAATAAGAAGCCTGGCCAGTGTGGCTCAGTGGTTGAGCATAGGCCTATGAATCAGGAGATTCCGGTTGGATTTCCCGTCAGGGCACATGTCCTGGGCTGATCCCCAGTAGCGGGGCATGCAGGAGGCAACCAATCATTAATTCTCTCTCATCATTGATGTTTCTCTCTCTCCTTCTCTCTTCCTCTCTGAAATCAATAAAAATATATTTTAAAAAATAATATGAAGATACAACATGGGCTAGTGTCTTATTTCTATCCTCCAGACAATACATACATAGGATGTCTAGATTTTTTAAGTTACAGAAATAGCTTGATCTGGTCTTTACTCTTTTAAAGAGATTAGCTTTCTTTAGTTTTACAATAGGCAGAACAGGCATCTCTATTTCATTTACACCTCATTAGTTAGGAGGGGTCTTGTAGCCTAAAGATAGATTGAAATTATGATCACTTATCAGGAGAGTTTACTTGTTGAGTAGGTGCTCATTTATGAAGAATTTGAGGATCCACCATTGCACTAGAAAATGGAACAAAAATAGATCTCAAAACTCTTTGACCACAAAAGACACCAGAAGGATGGTCCCCTGGCAGAGGCAGGATGGAGTGAGAGGCAGGTGAGGAGGAGGCTGAGTAGAATAACGTATAACAGGGCTTTGGGTACACATCAACCTATGGAATGTAGGTAGTGAAGAAGTGTATACCCTCTGGAATCTGTGTTCATGATTGAATTCTGGTCACATTGTGTTCCTTCTGCTGATAATCTATGCTCTTCCATACACTGAGGGGGCGTAATAACAAGCTTACTGGTATAACAATTTAGCATTTCTGACTTTTTTTTCTAATTTATTTAACAAGTATTTAATGATTACTCTTAAATGCATATCACTGTGCTATCATTTAGAAATGATTTTTTTAATATATATATATATTTTATTGATTTTTTACAGAGAGGAAGGGAGAGAGATAGAGAGTTAGAAACATCGATGAGAGAGAAACATCGATCAGCTGCCTCCTGCACATCTCCTACTGGGGATGTGCCCGCAACCCAGGTACATGCCCTTGACCGGAATCGAACCTGGGACCTTTCAGTCTGCAGGCCGACGCTCTATCCACTGAGCCAAACCAGTTTCGGCTAGAAATGATTTTAAAAGCCCTCTATCACTTGGTTCCAGTTCCATCTTCCTAAAGAGTGAAGGCATCTTATGTGAAGCTCAGCCTCCCACAGGGCCAGGGATCCTGGTCACTTTCTCAGGAATTGGCTCTTCGCTCTGACCAGCTGGGCTCTGCCCTGTCTCAGGGCGTCCCCAGTGTCCTTCCACCGGAACAGAGCAGGAACATCTACGTCTCCACTATCCGATGTCCTATCCATACACCCTTGCCATTTCCCACCGAACCCCCATTCAGGTTTCATTTTCATCCTAAACATTTTAATAAACGTGTGGAGCGACAACAATGATAGGTGGATAAAGCTGGATTTTCTTGGATACAAATCCCTTCTGTGTGCCAATCCTTAGAACAAAATAAGCAAGAAGGGCTCTTTCTTCCACCTACTCCTCTCCCTAGGGCCTGGCATGTGTCCCCCATCTTCAGGATCTGGGGATCAGTCAAGTGGCATAGAGACCACGAATGACACCCCTACCTCCTTGAGTTGGAAGATACAACTCAGGCTTAGAATACAGGGCTGTGTTTTGAACGTGTTCTTCTGTGTGTTTGTGTGAACTGCTGACTGCACCACCCTTCACTCTACCCTAAAGGGCATCACACTGATGAAGGTGAGGTTAGCCGTAAGAATGTGTGAGAACCTGTGTGGGAAGTGGGAACAGGCAGAGAAGTGCTACAAAGCCCCTGTGCCTTCGATAAGTACCTTTTAGTCTGCCATGGTACAAATATAAGTACTGGCATGGTGAAGTGGTAAAAATAAGGATGTTGTGTCCACATAGCTGAAAATGAAGGAAATGAGACAAAACCTAAGAGGAAAAACCTAAAAGGAAATAAGGTAATGGCTACACAGAAAGTCAGTAGTTTTCATATCTGGCTCATGTTTATGTTGTGAGGACATGTATGAATGAGGACACACAGAAACAATACATACTTTTTTATATTCAAAGAGCCTTTCATGAAATTTCCCAATGCTATCATGGGATCAGGTAAAGAGGGTAGACAATTTAAAAGGTGTGAAAAGCCCTGGTCGATGTAGTTAAGTGGTTAGAGCGTTGGCCTGCGCACCCGATGGTCGAGGGTTTGATTCCCAGTCAAGGGCACGTACCTGGATTGCAGGTTTCATCCTTGGCTCCAGTCGAGTTGAGTACTGGAGGCAACCAATCTCTCTCTCTCTCTCTCTCTCTCTCTCTCTCTCTCTCTCTTTTCGTAAGTAGGGTATGGTATTTAGACACCAGGATCTGGGTGTGGGGAGACAATTCTCCATGGTTCTCTCAGGTTTCGGTACATCTTGTGAGTGACGCAGTAACTGCCCTTTGTTCTGAACTGTTTTCTCAAGGACGTTTGGGTAGTGAACAGCCTTAGAAAATACAGATACTGTCTCCCTTCAGAGAAAAGGACAGGTTTGTGTACTGTCCAGTATATCAAAGATAATGTCTCCCTTTGGGGGCAAATCTAAGACAGCCCTCCCATTCTACAAGATGCTGATTTTCCCTGGGTGCAGGGTCCTGTAACAAAACCCATTGTTTGTCCAGACATCACCTGGCCCTCTTCACGTTGCCCTGTGGGACTGGGGCAGGAGCTGGCACAAAGGCCGATACTCTGGCAACTGCTATTACTGAGAGTAATGAAGTCCTTTGTTGTTGACCCATGAGTTCCTTGTGTTCTGCTAGCATTCATGAAACTATGTCAAGCGAGCTTATTAGGTTGCAGCGAGGATAAAATCTCAGACCCTGTACAGCTGTTGACACGGGAGTAGGTGTGTTCACTGCTACCAGTGTGTTCTTGCTTCTATGCCTCCCTATGAGAAAACAACCCTGGGAAATACATATATATATATTTTTTTAAAGAATGAGTCAATGTACTAATACCTCTTATTCCAAAGAAGTGCCATAAGGTTCTTCCTCTCATTCTCCTAAATCCATTTTTATATCTCTCTTCTCCACAGAGAGAACCTCAGTTCCCAAAATATCAAAATACTCACTCCTGTGCTCTCTCCTACAATTCATATAAAGATTAGAATTATTATGCCAAGTCCGCTACCAAAGCCAAATCTTCTAAGCAGTTCTTTTTGTTCTTAGAGTATGTCACACTAAGGGTACAGCCAGACTACTGTAGTACTTTAAAGATACTTCAATTCTCCTTTCCTGTGATTATGTTATCAATTCAATAGGTAGTTTCTTTTGTTTATATTAAAATTCAACTTTAGTGCTACATGATACTCAATTGTGTGCATGTTCAGTAGTTTACTCAACCAGGCTCCTATGGATGGGCATTTCCATTATTCCTTATATTTTGCTATGACCAGTATTGCCACATTGAGTAAACTTCTGTTTTGTTTTGTTTGTTGGTTTGCTTTTTGAAGATATATCTGTAGGGTAAATCCCTAGAAGTGAGAATGCTGGAACAAAGAATACATGCATATACAGTTTTGGGAGATATTGATAATCCCACCCAATGGATTGTACCATTGTGTACTACCACCTGGAAAGTGTGAGAATGTATGTATCTCCATAGCTTCATGTGTGTATTGAAAAGCTCCTGAATTTTACACCAATATGAAAGGTTAAAAATATCATAAGTATTTTGCATTTCTCTTATTAGAAGTGAAATTATGTGTTTTTTAATATGTTTATCTTTTTTTTTGTTATTTTGTTTTTAAATTGTCTGCTCCTGTCTTTCTATTTTTCTATTTGGGGTTTTGGTCTCTTTTCTGTCCCTCTTAATTTTTTAAAAACTTTTTTCCCCTTAAAGTTTTATCAGTGTATAATCAACATACAATAAATGGCACCCATTTAAGATATACCATTTGTTGAGCTTTAGCATATGTATATGTTGAAGTCTCCTCATGCCACCTGTAATCCACCCCTTTCTTCCCCCTCACTGCCATCCCTAGTTTCCTCCTTTCTGTCCACAGATTTATACCCTGTTTATTCCCAGGATTCCTCCACTCTGCTGGTGGGGACATAAACTATTCCCAGTGCTGCATAATCTCTGAAGATTGTTTCATCTACTCCTTTCCCGTGGTTCTTTCTCTGGCCTCCGCAGGTTTCCTCACATGCATGTTGTTATCAGTACTTAGCTGAAAATTCCAGGGAATCCTCTCCAGTCTCTGGAGTTCTCTAGCTGCTCAGCCTTCTCCTCTGCTTTTACCTCCCCCCGCCCCCATCCCCACCCCAGTCTCTGCCCCACCTCAACCTCCCCAAATTCTAACTCTGTCTCCTCAACTCAGTGGAGTCAGCCTGGCTTTGTTTGGTTCCCTTTTCTTTGCTGTGGCCTGGAAACTCCCTTCAGGCAGTAAACTGGGGCCATCAAAGACATGACTTCATTTGTTTTGCTTCTCTTGAGGCTCATGCCCTGTGCTGCTTGTGGTCCAGTGTCTGACAACCATCTTTCATGTGTTTTGTCTGGTTTTTCAGTTGTTTGAGACGGGAGAGAAAGCTGTATCTGCTATTCTGTTATAGCTGTGGTCCCCATCATGGGGACTTTTCCCTTTTATGACTTTTTTTTTTAACATATTAGGGAGATCAGCTCTTTATATAGAACATCTGTTCAAATATTTCCTCCTGCTTTGTCTCTTATCCTTTAACTTTGTTTATGATGTCTGCTTTTCTTCATGCAAAAAGCTTTTTCTTTTTATGCAGATTAATTTCATGCTGTCTTTTGTGGCACCTGGGTTTCAGGTCATTTTTTTAGAAAGCACACTCAGATGACAAAGGAATTTATCTACTTCTTGTTTCTTTTTGATTTAATCTTTTATCCACTCAAAGTTTATCCTGGTGTATGGTGAAAAGGGTGGGTCTAATTTTATCTTCTTCCAAATGGCTATGCAGGACACCACTTATTTAAAATCTCATTCTTCCTCAGTGCTTTGAGATGCCACCTTTGTTGCAGTAACATAGTAACTTCCGTATGCACTTGTGTCTGTTTCTGGAACTTCTGGTTTGTCCCACTGTTGTACCTGTCACTGGCACTATGCGCTGTCCCTTCCAGAGCTTTCTACTGTATTTCAGCTTCTGCTCTCCTTATTGCGCTTGCTTTTCAGTGTCCTGGTTTATTTTAACACAATTATTTATTTATTTTACAAAACAAAAAAATTGTCATTTGGTCTATCAGAGCCTGAGTCTGGAAACACCCATGGAGAATCACCCTATGGGGCTGGGCACCAAGCGATACAATAGTCTCTGTATCAGAAGATCTGGCTGTATGTACAGGGTTAGAAATATTCACAGCTCAGAGTAAAAGGAGGAAATATAAAGGCGGCCCAAAGGGGAGTGTAGGCCTCTTGACTTGATGTTTCTTCTTACAGAAGAGAAACTTTACACCTGTACACCTTTCCCTCACCGGGAAGTGAGGGGCAGTAGGCAGGTGTCCTGACAAGGGAGCATTTCTGAAAGGAGTCACTCACACACGTTTGTGTCTGTCCACAATGCCAGGTTTATTAGGGGAAACCTCCTCAATAAGCCAATAGAGACAGACACAGGTTACACACAGAGAGCGGAGGCTTCCGTGATAGAAGCAGAGTGAGCATGTGGTGTGGAGTCTTGGGCACTGGCAGATCCACAGGTGGTGAGGCAGTGGTCTCCATCCAGGCGGCCGCAGTGGCGACACCTGTCAGGTGGAGTGGAAGTCCCGCAGGGCTCCCAGCGTGGCTCACGCTGACCGTTTCCTAGGCTGGTTATCACATCCTTTCAAGTTTAAACCCATCCGTTCATGTTTAAATCATTCTGGACTTAGAGTTCCCATAGCTCTTGGATAAAATTCAAATGTCCTAATTCAGTCAAAAGATCCTTCACATTCTGATTTTCACAAATATCTCCAATCTTTTATTTTTTTTCCCCCTCCTCCCAGGACCCCATACTTAGCTATGTGGAAATGTTTTGACCTTTGAGAATTTGACCTAATTTGACCCTCTGCCCTTTGAAATTAAAAAAATTTTTTTCAATTACAGTTGACGTTCAATATTATATTAGTTTCAGGTGCACAACAAGGTGATTAGACATTTATATCACAAGGTGATTACTCCCTGGCCTTTTTTAAAAGCTGATTCTGCACCTTAAACACCCTGCCTTTTGTTTTTCACCTTATTCTCTCCTACCGAGGAGTATCAGCTTAACTTTCTTTGGGAAGGTCTTCTTTGTCTCCTAGATTAGGTCAGCCACCAGGTCTCTTTGCTGTGTACTCTCATAGTTCCGTATTTCCTTTATTACATTAGCCTTTATTATAATTGCTTGCTTCGTTGTATGTGTTCTGATCTCTCAAGCTCCAAAGGCACTGTTCGTAGTATTCAATCCTCTTTCTTCAGCATATAGCAAGCTCTCTGCAACTGTTTTTTGAATGGATGAAAGGATAAATAGGTACACAAACTATTCCATTAAATACAGGTGTCTCTCGGTATCTGAGGGAGATTGGTTCTGGGACACACACACACACACACACACACACACACACACACACACTGGGATGCCCAAGTCCCTAATGTAAATGGCATATTATTTGTATAATTCCTACTTACATCATCTCTAGATTACTTATAACACCCAATACAATGTCAATGCTGTGTAAATAGTTGTTATACTGTGTTGTTTGTTGCATAATGACAAGAAATAAAAGTCTACATGTTCAGTAAAGACGCAAGCAACCATCAGTAGGCCAGTAGGCCTGACTGCTTGCTGTAGGTCAGTGGCAGGTGAGGTTTGTGTTTTTTCTGCCCGCTCCCCTCCGCCCCCATTTCTGATTCATAGTCCGTGGAATCCCCGCAGGCGGAAGCGGGACGCGAACCCGAGGACACGGAGGGCTGACTGTGTGTTCCTTCAAAGGTATGTCAACCGTGACATTAAAAAAATGTTTTTTGATACAAAAATTTACTTATTTGCATCTGTATCCGTCTCCCTGCAATGAGAATGAAAGAATTCCGAGGCACAGACTCAATAGTGCCTCCGGGCTGTCCCAGTTTACTTGTAAAAAGCACGGCTCGTTATAAAGTTAACTTCCAGTAATCCTCTAGCTCCTTTTGAGAACTGGCATAGAAAAGTCGTTAAAATGTTACACTTTATCTTTAAAACCTAAAACTCCTTTTAAAAGCAGTATCTTTCCTATAGGATAAAACAGAAGGTTTGTGGAGCAAATGAGAGGTTTGGGAGAGCATTTCCCGGAGTTGTTGATTTGTGTAAGGATTTACTGTGAGGTTTAAAGGGGGTTCTCAACTCTTTCCTTTGAAAGGATGCATATGTTTAAGAAGGTATTATTTACAATTTTATGTTAGAGATTTAACAGTATTTTTAGTCTTGGGCTTTTATTTTATTAATATTGCAGTTTGATTTAGTCCATGGTCTTTGGGGGAAAAAATATCAGGTTTACAGTGGTGACAAATACGGTGTGAAAGCTCTCAAATGATTTTAAAAAGAAGACTTACTTTTAGTCTTGGGCTTTTATTTTACTAATATTGCAGTTTGATTTAGTCCATGGTCTTTGGGGAAAAAAAATATCAGGATTACAATGGTGACAAATACGGTGTGAAAGCTCTCAAATGATTTTAAAAAGAAGACTTAAGAGCTATGAAGTAATTAGCCTACGCCTGTATTAAATTAAGGAAAAAACATCCTCTTTCACTGTTTTAAAAAGCAAAAGAGCTCCACCTGGTGTTGAACAAAACTGAATAAATTTATTTGCTGAGTTAGACTTGTGCATCTTCTAAAAATTGTCATTCAGAAGGCTTTTGCCAGTGTTCTATTCTACTTATACTACTGCTATTGATATTGTTCCCAAACTATGTGAAATTCGTTCTTTTATGAACAAATGCATTTCTGACAAAAACAGGCCTTCCCTTTAAATGTTTTAAAGGGTTTTAGAAAGTCTCTCTCTGCAGTGGAGCAGTAAGAAGCCTCCTCACAGACCCTGGTCCCCAGCCGCTGTGTTTTAAATCCATCCACTCCTTGGTTTTTTAGGCAGGCCACACCCCCATTGGCTGTTACCCCCAATGAGGGAGGCAGACCAGGACCTGGAGACGTGTGGGACTGCTTTGTTGTCCAACTTGGGCTCCAGGCCTGCCCCAAGGGTTTTGCCAAACTTTTTTTTGATTGTGCAGCCGTATTGGTCTGTCTGTTCAATCGTCTCTCAACCTCTCATTCTCTCGAATTAGATTTGTATGCAGTCTGATAACTCAACCAGCCTTTCCTAGCCCCTCCGTATTTCTTTTTACATTGGCATTTCCTTGTCGTAAAATCTTGTCTTGGTAATTGCTTCTGAGAGATCCCAGACTAACACAATATCCGTTCTGGAAGTTTTAGGGAAAATTTGGAAGGGGAGTCATCTGTCTCATTTTCTGACATCTGGGTTGTCTAAGATACGGCTTTCATGCATTGAAATAGATTTTGAGATACTAAACCAGTGATGGCGAACCTTTTGAGCTCGGCATGTCAGCATTTTGAAAAACCCTAATTTAACTCTGGTGCCGTGTCACATATAGACATTTTTTGATATTTGCAACCATAGTAAAACAAAGACTTATATTTTGATATTTATTTTATATATTTAAATGCTATTTAACAAAGAAAAATCAACCAAAAAAATGAGTTCACGTGTCACCTCTGACACGCGTGTCATAGGTTCGCCATCACTGTACTAAACTCAGGTCTGTGTCTCTCATAGCTTGGCTGATTAGTGCATGTGTGGAAAAGGACATGTGTTTTCTGAGGCCACTTGTCTGTTTGATGCTGCATGCAAAGGAGGCCTCCTAAATTAGCCAACTATCTTGTTTTACACCAGTCAATAGGGCATTTAGGCCAGGGTGATACAAATCAGGGCAAGTCCAACGGCTCTTCTAAAAAAATACCTTCATGGATTTTTTTTTTTTTAATATACTGAGGAAGGGACTTTAGTGTCACTTTTGTATACACAGAATAAATTATATTCAGTATTACATTTCAGTATTAAGTGCTGGTATTAAATGCAGATTTGTTTGACTTCATCATTGAAAAGGGATATATGTTATTGGAATATTCTAGAAAATAATCTGGAGTGAAAGACACTTTGCAGTTCCTGATAGAAAGGCAGTGAGCACCAGTAATTTGCAGCCCCTGGAACGTGCCCCGGGCCTCTGTGTCAGGGCATGTTCTTGGTTTACTTCCGTTTCACTGATACTGACTCTAAGAGGTAATACGACGCTAGGAAAATAAAACTTCACACTGTGGTGTGTGGTGGAGTGGAAAGAACCACGGCCTGGAAGATGGAATATCTGTGTCTGAGTTGGATTCACTGCGTGATCACCCTCTTTTAGCCTCAGTTTCATTGTAAGATGGGGCTACAAATCTTTGACTTTTTACAGTCATTAGGTTAAATAAAATGAAAGAGTTCACATGGAAACACTGGGTGAGTGAAAGCACACAGCATGTGGAGGGTACTTTATCATTGTTTAATTGTTTTCCTAATGACATTGTCTGCTAAAGTAGGCAAGCAGGTGTTCTGACCTTACTTAGGAGTTATGGATTTCAGAGTCCATGCTAAGAGATTTCTTAAATAAAAATGCTTTGAAACAATTTAAATAAACACAGTTGATCTTATTTTACTTTGCTTCCTTCACATAAAATATATGAATTACTTTACTAAGAAAGAAAAAGATTTTATCATATAACTATCCTATGAAAGATTAAAAATAAAAACAAAAGTAGTATCAATTTACATAGAAGGATTTGGATGAGATAGAGAAGTAAATCTCTCCTTTGATTTTGTCTGGTAGTGGCAGAAAAGAGACTTATCTATACCTACCTGACAATTAAAGCAAAGAGTTAAAGAAGACAGTTTCATTAATTTGTATAGAATAGCAATAAAATATTTTTGTTCTAATATTTTTATTATTATACTCTACTGGAGGTTGTTATGAAAGTACATTAAAATGTAACTTCTCACCCCAGTTGGTTGCTCAATGGTTAGAGCATGTACCTTGGCTGCAGGCTTGATCCCTGGCCCTGGTTGGGGCATGTGAGGGGGCAACCAATTGATGTGTTTCTCTCACATCAATGTTTCTCCCTCTCTGGCACCCCCCCACTTCCATTCTCTCTAAAAATCAGTGGAAAAAATATCCTCAGGTGAGGATTAACCAAAAAAAAAAAATAACTTCTCCATAAATTTTGTTTTAAAACTGTAGCTGACAAAATTATTCTATAACAAAATGTTGTCCACAAATTATTCATTTATAGTTTAAACACAATATAATTATACCATTTAACTCTATTCTTCATGTTTTATGTACCCGTGAATGAGGTAAGTATAACATCCTTCCTATCCTATATAATCTACACTAATAAAAGAGAAACATGGTAATTGGCGTACGACCGCTACCCTTCCCATTGGCTAATCAGCATATCCTTATGCAAATTAACTGTCAGCCAAGATGGCGGCCGGCAGCCAGGCAGCTGGAAGTGGTGGAGCAGGTGAGAAGGGGCGCCAGACCAAGGTGGGGCGCCTGTTGCTGTCATCAGGGCGAGCCTCTGGTGGTTACTGAAAATTCTTTGCTTCCACTCGCTGCGGTCCCGCCCAGGGCTCACACCTGCTGCTGGTGCTGACTGTGCTCGCACCCACTGCCTGCACTGGAGCCACCGCTCGCACCCACTGCCAGGGCCTGCCCACTCACACCAGCAGCTGGCGCCAGAGCTGTTGCTCACACCCGCTGCCAGTGCCCGGTGCCGGTCCCGATCAGTTGGTGCCATCAGCGGGCGCGAGTGGTGGCTGCCGCCCCATTGCTCCTGAGGGCTTCTCCACCTCCCCCTGCTCCTGAGGGGCGATCGGGAAGCAGCTGCTGCTTGCACCCACTGCTGGTGCTGGCCCCAATCGCTCCACACCATCAGCAGGTGCGAGTGGGGCCAGCACCGTCATCGAATGGGAGCAGCGGCGGGAGCAGGGCTGCCAGCAGACAGGGGGTCGGGGGCCGCAGCGGAAGGGGCTGGGCGGTGGTGTGGAGGATGGGACAAGACCCGCCCCTGTGCCTACTGCAGCCTTGTGGCCCACAGTTCCTTTCAAGGTGCACAGCTTCGTGCACTGGGCCCCTAGTTATTATCATAAAGTTATTCAGTGTGGCACCCTTATTCTGGCTACCTTAAGCAAAGAGGAAAAAATAATAAGATACTGGAATCTCACAGAGATTCCTAGGAAAAGTTTAACATCTAGGCCATGGACGTGTGGGAACGGGCAGGTCTGGGAAGGTAGGGAACAACCTTTTATCCTCCTCACTCTGTTCAAGATTCCTAGTCCTCAAATTGAAGTCTGGCTAAGGTTGTGTTCTGTGCCAACCCCTTGCTCCTGAGAGAGTTAAATACCCTCCATTCAGCACCAGTTCCATGCACTGGAAGAAAAGTGGTGCCCTCAAAAGAAGGTGAAAGGATACCATGTAAGAAAAAACAACAAATACCCACTGATTGATGTATTCAACTCAAGTTTTTCCCAATGCTCTTTTTATTTGGTTTGTGATAATTACATTTTCCTTAGTTACTGAGCTAATATGCCGGAATCTGCTAAGTCGTGACAAGCTTGGATATCCACGACCTGCTTTGGTGTCCCTGCTTCTTCTCTCGAAGCAAATGCTGCCTTCGATAGACCAGGCACTAGTTTGTGACCACTCAGGCACTGACATTTTCTATTCTTGGTATGATTGCTGCAGTATCAAGTTAAGGCAAGGCACCCTACCCGGTTTTGCTCAGTGGTTAGAACGCTGGCCCAGAGACTGCAGGGTCACAGGTTTGATTCAGGTCATCAGGTCAAGCTTTGGTTGCAGGCTCGATCCCCAGTCCAGGTCAGGGCATGTGTGGGAGGCAACCAATCCATGGGTCTCGGGGTCTCGTTCGATGTTTCTCTCTCTCTCTGTCTCTACCCTTCCCTTCCACTCTCTCTAAAAATCAGTGGGAAAAGTATCCTCAGTTGAGGATTAACAAAAAAAATAATAATAAATTAAGGCACATAGGAACACTGCCGTTTGTCATGTGTCCAGGTAAATTGTGTTGCTTTACTGTGTTCTATTTTCACATGGCATTACCAACAGGGGTACTCGAGCAAAGGCCGAGGATGCCAGTGGAATAGGGTTCTGTCTTCCAGAGATAGAAGCTCTGTATCTGTATATGCGAGCCCATGGGCAGGACACAAGTATGGCTTTGGGGACTAATTCCTGTATATTGATGCATTAAGTATGACTCCTGTAATTACTTTAGTTTGGAGTTAGCAAGGAGGGTGGTAGTACTAAAAGGTAGAAGGTGTATTTCAGAGGTTCAGCTCCCCATTTCTGAAAACCTCAGAACAGCTCTGATTTCTATCCCTTTGAGTGTACATCACAATCACATCTGTTATTTAGATAGGACGACACTTTACCAAATGTCTTGCCACTCCACTTTTGGGTAACATTTACAGCACTATTCACATTCAGATTTCATTGTTTGTGAGATTACTTTTTAAATAGCTATGAAAATATAATTTACATATTCAATTTATCTTTGTTATTAAAACTGATATTCTAGCAAGAAACACTAGAGGGCATTCATTGCTCTGTTGAAGGACATTTGTACAGTTTATTTTTATACTTTCCAATGCAATTTGCTCATATGCTTCAGAAATAAAATATGAAAATTTTCATTTTCTAAAATATGTCACTGAATACTTAAAAAATAAAAGCAAAAACAGAAAATGAATAAGTGGGCCATGGGGCAAGGGAATAGCCAATATACACTGAGGTTATAATGGAAACGCATCCTGAAATAATTTTTAATGTGACTTAATTTCTATTAAAATATGTCAACAAATAATACAAATTATCAAAGGTTTTAGAATTTCTAGGATAGATAAAAACAAACAACAAGAGCAGCATCGAACAGACTGTCAAACTACAGCGGGAAGGCTGGGGAGGGTTG
>NW_005369942.1:7678424-7679865 GCF_000412655.1 Myotis brandtii
CATTTTCCTTAGTTACTGAGCTAATATGCCGGAATCTGCTAAGTCGTGACAAGCTTGGATATCCACGACCTGCTTTGGTGTCCCTGCTTCTTCTCTCGAAGCAAATGCTGCCTTCGATAGACCAGGCACTAGTTTGTGACCACTCAGGCACTGACATTTTCTATTCTTGGTATGATTGCTGCAGTATCAAGTTAAGGCAAGGCACCCTACCCGGTTTTGCTCAGTGGTTAGAACGCTGGCCCAGAGACTGCAGGGTCACAGGTTTGATTCAGGTCAAGGACATGTACTTTGGTTGCAGGCTCGATCCCCAGTCCAGGTCAGGGCATGTGTGGGAGGCAACCAATCCATGGGTCTTGTCTCTCACATCGATGTTTCTCTCTCTCTCTGTCTCTACCTTTCCTTCCACTCTCTCCAAAAATCAGTGGGAAAAGTATCCTCAGTTGAGGATTAACAAAAAAAATAATAATAAATTAAGGCACATAGGAACACTGCCGTTTGTCATGTGTCCAGGTAAATTGTGTTGCTTTACTGTGTTCTATTTTCACATGGCATTACCAACAGGGGTACTCGAGCAAAGGCCGAGGATGCCAGTGGAATAGGGTTCTGTCTTCCAGAGATAGAAGCTCTGTATCTGTATATGCGAGCCCATGGGCAGGACACAAGTATGGCTTTGGGGACTAATTCCTGTATATTGATGCATTAAGTATGACTCCTGTAATTACTTTAGTTTGGAGTTAGCAAGGAGGGTGGTAGTACTAAAAGGTAGAAGGTGTATTTCAGAAGTTCAGCTCCCCATTTCTGAAAACCTCAGAACAGCTCTGATTTCTATCCCTTTGAGTGTACATCACAATCACATCTGTTATTTAGATAGGACGACACTTCACCAAATGTCTTGCCACTCCACTTTTGGGTAACATTTACAGCACTATTCACATTCAGATTTCATTGTTTGTGAGATTACTTTTTAAATAGCTATGAAAATATAATTTACATATTCAATTTATCTTTGTTATTAAAACTGATATTCTAGCAAGAAACACTAGAGGGCATTCATTGCTCTGTTGAAAGACATTTGTACAGTTTATTTTTATACTTTCCAATGCAATTTGCTCATATGCTTCAGAAATAAAATATGAAAATTTTCATTTTCTAAAATATGTCACTGAATACTTAAAAAATAAAAGCAAAAACAGAAAATGAATAAGTGGGCCATGGGGCAAGGGAATAGCCAATATACACTGAGGTTATAATGGAAACGCATCCTGAAATAATTTTTAATGTGACTTAATTTCTATTAAAATATGTCAACAAATAATACAAATTATCAAAGGTTTTAGAATTTCTAGGATAGATAAAAACAAACAACAAGAGCAGCATCGAACAGACTGTCAAACTACAGCGGGAAGGCTGGGGAGGGTTGTGGGGCGGGAGGAGGGGGGTA
>NW_005369942.1:7680277-7682494 GCF_000412655.1 Myotis brandtii
GGGGGGAGGGGAAGGGAAGGAGACATATGTAATACTCTTTGTAATACTTTAAGCAATAAAACAAAATTAAAAAAAAGAAAAACAAACAACATAACTTTAGACCTTTAATGCACACAGAATTTAAAAATATGAAAATAAATTATGATGTGGAAGTAACATCAATGACTTAAAGGAATCTATACATTACTCATTACAATTTTATTATGAAATATCTCCAAAAAAGCCCCACTTTTATTTCCATTCTCAATCTTTCTTATTACACTTCCTTTGCTGTCTATATCATTTAACTTATCCATTTATGAAATCAACTCTTTTATTGGGCACATTCTCCATGTACAAGGTATTGAGTTGGTGTTGCAATTCTCACAGTATTGGGTGTATGCCACAGCAAAATGTTCCCAAAGAATGGAGACTAAATGCAAATCCTCACGAACTTTTACTCTGAAGATGACTGAAAAAGGCAGCACTTTGTTTTAGCCTCAATTTCTTTTGGGTAAGTTTATTTTAGACTGCACATATGGCTAAATATTTATTTGCTTGATTTTGTAACACAATATGTAAAATCATAGTAACAATTTTATAAATAGGTAATTTTATAAAACCGCATGGCTTAACAGAAAATCCAAGAAAACATTTTCTTAGCATTTTTACCCTCAATCTTTATATATTTAATGTGGAAAACATCTTTTTAAAATCCAAATGTCATAAATATAAATCTTAACATATCCTACCCTGCCTTTAGGAACTCATTTTTTCAGATCAAGAAAGAATCTAATGAAAGTTAAACAAATTAAAATAATATGTATGAAATCCTTTTAAAAAGTATAAAGTACTGTTTAACTGTAAGAAGTTGTCATTTGGAGGTTTTAATTCTGACTTTGATATTTACAATCTCAGTGTTTTCATCTGTAAAAATGGGGTTAACAGCTCATTTTGTGACTCATCCTCCCTTTTTGCTTTGGTACTTTCCTGAGAAATGACAGTCTAGTTGATGGATAGTGTCTAGGTATATCACCTGAGGAACAAGAAAGATAAAAGCAAGGGAAAATTTTGTCAAATAAGGGAAAATGATAGAACTGTGACAATGATGTTTTCCAATTGTAATGTAAGCCTACCAACCTAAAATATAAGAAAATTACAAAGGGACAATTGCATCTCTTTTGAGTCATTAACCTTACAATATCTTGGTTGTCAAATTTCTGTGTGTGGGTTATCTATTTTATAGATTACTAGAGGTCCAGTGCACGAAATTTGTGCACAGGTAGGGTCCCAAGGCCTGGCCAGCAATCAGGACTGATCTGTGGGGCAATTGATGGGGCGATCAGGGGGCACCCACTGGCACCTGCCTTGGCTGGCCTGGGGTCTGCGGGCTGGGGGCAGCTCCTGTGTTGAGCATCTGCCCCCTAGTGGTCAATGAGCATCATAGCGACCGTTGGTTAGCCAGCTGTTCCACCTTTCAGTCGATTTGCATATTAGGCTTTTATTATATAGGATTCCAACATGATTTGGAACTTTCACTAGCTTCTTCCAATAAGTGCTATTTCTAGTCTGTCTCCTTGTTATAAATTAATATGGGATTAGGAAATGCAATAAGAGATTAAGTTAAACATAATTAGAAAATATTTCAGTTAGTATTCCAAAGTAAAACATATTTGACTATTTGGATTATTCCCTTTTTTCCTGCCTTTAGATATTTAGGAAGTTTAATAAGCCCCTCTGCCCCCCTTTTTTTTAGTGTGGAATTCTCTCTGAGACAGCAAAGCACTGTTTTTAAAACAATAGTTCTATTTTAGAGTCAGTGTTTTTGTTCAAATATTATAGATGTGTTTGGTGTGTTATGGAGGAGTGTACTCTGGGAGGTAGCTGGTGGGACATCAGAATCCAAACAAGCATATTTAGTTTAAAAAAGCATGTCTACATGTATAATTACTTTGAAGTGTTCTTATTCATTATTTTTACATTGAAATTTCAAATAACATTTAAAAAAGGGCTGAGATTTTTTAGGTTTCTTATAAAGGGGCACTAGGTTTTAAAAAAAGGTTGAGAAATAAATCATGGATTGCTTTCTTAGCACAAATGATCTTTTGTTTTGAAAATGGTAGCACTGCAGGATTCCTGGGCAAACAGAATACAATTTGATCTTTTAAAATTTTATTTATCCACCTTTTGGGAGGAACTGTATCTACTTTGGAAATGAGGCATATCTGCAACTATTTT
>NW_005369942.1:7682529-7688654 GCF_000412655.1 Myotis brandtii
TGCTCGCTTCAGTGCATGGCTGCCGGTCGCCATCTTGGCTGACAGTTAATTTGCATAAGGATATGCTGATTAACCAATGGGAAGGGTAGCAGTCGTACGCTAATTACCATGTTTCTCTTTTATTAGTGTAGATTCCAACATGATTTGGAACTTTCACTAGCTTCTTCCAATAAGTGCTATTTCTAGTCTGTCTCCTTGTTATAAATTAATATGGGATTAGGAAATGCAATAAGAGATTAAGTTAAACATAATTAGAAAATATTTCAGTTAGTATTCCAAAGTAAAACATATTTGACTATTTGGATTATTCCCTTTTTTCCTGCCTTTAGATATTTAGGAAGTTTAATAAGCCCCTCTGCCCCCCCCTTTTTTTTAGTGTGGAATTCTCTCTGAGACAGCAAAGCACTGTTTTTAAAACAATAGTTCTATTTTAGAGTCAGTGTTTTTGTTCAAATATTATAGATGTGTTTGGTGTGTTATGGAGGAGTGTACTCTGGGAGGTAGCTGGTGGGACATCAGAATCCAAACAAGCATATTTAGTTTAAAAAAGCATGTCTACATGTATAATTACTTTGAAGTGTTCTTATTCATTATTTTTACATTGAAATTTCAAATAACATTTAAAAAAGGGCTGAGATTTTTTAGGTTTCTTATAAAGGGGCACTAGGTTTTAAAAAAAGGTTGAGAAATAAATCATGGATTGCTTTCTTAGCACAAATGATCTTTTGTTTTGAAAATGGTAGCACTGCAGGATTCCTGGGCAAACAGAATACAATTTGATCTTTTAAAATTTTATTTATCCACCTTTTGGGAGGAACTGTATCTACTTTGGAAATGAGGCATATCTGCAACTATTTTCTTCAACCTTGGAAATATGCTGGGCAACTACCAGAGAAAATGAGGCATTTAGGGTAACAGCCTAGGGCCAATACTGCAGCTTCTCCCAGAATCCTTTGCATTTTGTCTTCTTGAACTACCAACATTATCTTGAACCTCTCTCACCCTCAGCCTGCTTCCTACCCCTGACCAAAACCTTCAGTGACACACCAGCATATTTGAAATCAAGTATATATTTTTCACCTGGTATTTAGGGTCCTCCATAATATACTTGACCAATATAACTTTTCAGGTGTTTCCATTCCATTCTCTACACTTCAGTCAAACATATTAATTTGCTTTCCCCCCCTAAAATTGTGGCATATTTTCTCTGTCCAAGAACGTGAATGAGGTTCTGTACCCGTGAATGAGGTACAGAACCTCATTCACACATTTGTTCCATTTAGTAGGAATACTCTCTATTTCCATCTTCCAAAATTCCATCATCTTCAAGATGACACCCAAATACCAAATCCTTTATTAACTGTCCCCACCCCCGGCCCATTTCATGTTTGAATGTGACATCCCCTTTTTCAGATTTATACATTTAGCTTATGTCTTTACCAGGTCTTAGGACCTGTTTCATATTATGGTTATTTTACCATACTTGTTTTATACTATATATACTATTTGTTTTATACTCTTCTGTCCTTGAGAACAGGAGGAGTATCTTACCCATAGTTTTATCTTTCCAAGCAGTGTCCAAAATAGTGCTGGACACATGGTAGGGGCTCAACAAATATTTGTTGAATTGAGGTTAACTCCCAAATCTACCCATGAACTTCTACTAGGTCATCTCCCATGCATTTAGAATAATGAAATCACCTGAAATTACAGGCACTTTTAAAGATACAGATTCCAATGATCTATAATAATAAAAGGGTAACATGCTAATTAGACCAGATGTCATTCTGGACCTCATTCTGGACATCCTTCTGGACGAAGCCAGGCTGGAGGGAAGCCCGGGTCCTGGGTGCCAGAGGGAAGCTGGTGCCAGCAGCCAGGGGAAGGAAGGCCTACTCTTGCACGAATCTCGTGCATTGGGCCTCTAGTTAATTATAATAATGTGCTTTTAAGGAAATGCTTTTATACTCTTATTTCGCAATCAGAAATAAAATATTTTTTGCATTATTTTCTTGTTTGGGGTGATTTTAAAGACTGACTTTTTTTTTTTAAACACATTACAATTTTGGAAAACATTATAAATGGCATTGTTACAGAGTAGATCAGATTTGGGTTGGAACAGTGTACTTCTTGGGCACTCAATGTGTGCCTAATCAAGGATTTCACCTCAGTATACATTGAATTAATTAGTTCACCTGTGGGGAGGTGGTGACGCTTCTGGATTTAAATCAAACTTATAAATTGAGGCCAATATTTACACTGAAGTAGGTAACTCCCGAGTGAGAAGAAACCTTGGTATTGACTGGCTGTCTTATTCTCTCTTCAGTAGAAAAATGTCCTAAGTCAAGTTGGGGTCAGATGGTTGCCTGATCATAGTGTCAATGATGATCCCAAGGAATTTTGTCAAGCTCTGGATACTGGTGACCTTTTCCACCAAGTGGATCTAATTTTACAGGAGAACATCCTTCCAAAGTCTTCTCTTTCTTTTTCCCCCAAATCCATGTAGACACAAAGTGTGTTAGAATGGGGAGAACTTAGTGGAAACAATTTTCTACCTACATCAACTGCTGTTTGCAGCTCAAACTGCTTATCAGAGGGAAAAAAGATGGATTCATTCATTCTGCCCGTGTGTTGATGTCTGCAGGTCATGATTTTGGGGACATTGAACTCTAAAACACATCCACTTTGCTTTGTGTAGACATGTGATAAATAATTATTCTTCTGTTGACCTCATTTTGCAGTCCATGTCTAAATGTCTAACTGCCAGTTGCACAGTGTTATCTGTGTGCAGCACAGGCCTCTCCAACCTTCTAAGACACCTGTATTTCCTCAGTCTGTTCACTGTTTGGCTACCTTACGTTCCAATTCTTACAGAATCACATTTGTAAACCATATCAACTTATTTTTCACTTTGCTCATTATCTTATGTAGATGGAGAATCATACTCATTTTATAATGATTTTAAATGCACAGAACTATTCACCATAGAAAACAGGAGGCACTATGAATAGATGAACACAATGTGGCAAATTCATATTGTGGAATACTATACTGCAGGGGAAAATGAATGAAGTATAGTTACATTGATACAGCTACAGCTCAGACACAGAACATGGAGTAAAAGAACAAGTTGTAGATGACTATGAACAGTATGAGTTCATTTAAAATATTTAAAAAATAGGCAAAATTTAACAATACATTTATATATATTTTATTTTTTCAATTACAGTTTATGTTTGATATTATTCTGTATTAGTTTCAGATGTTTGGAACAGTGGTGAGAAAATCATGTACTTTACAGAGTGGTCTCCATGATGTTTCAAGTACCCATCTGGCACCATACAGAATTATTACAATATTATTGACTGTATTCCCTATGCTGGAATTTACATCCCTGTGACTATTCTACAACTACCTATTTGTATTTCTTAATTCCATTACCTTTTCCACTCAGCTCCTCACCCCACCCCTTTCCTCTGATGACTGTCAGTCTGTTCAATGTATCTATGAGTCTGTTTCCATTTTGTTTGTTTCAACACCACATTTTTAGAGCAATACAGATATATGGTGAATTATCAAGAAAAGTAAGGTATTGATAAACACACTTCAGGACCAAAGGGAGAGATGAGATGGGGGCAGGGCTGCCCGGCACTCAACTCCAGGCGCACCCTTCCCATTATAAATTGTATGGGAATGATGAAACCTGGACTTGTGGAAAACAGTGGCCTTTCGGGAGGAGATTACAGTGCCTTCAACATCATTGGCGAGGTTCAGTTCTTAAGCTGAGTGCTTGATCATAATATATATCCTCTTGTGCATAAAATAAAATTAAAATAAAATAAAATAAAATGTGTAAAAAAAACCCCTTGCGGATAAAGAATGTGTTTTGTTCCAGCTCCACCTCTAAGAGAAAAAACTATGTCATCTTTGGCAAGTCAACCTCCTTAAGCCTCATTTTTTGCCCTTTAATAAATGGTTATAACAAATCCAGCCCTACCTATTTTATAGGATTGTGTGAGGATCAAGTGTACTTGAACACATTTAATATGCTACTAACGAAATGAGATATTCACATGCAACAGTTTTGTCTGCATATGAACCCAAAGGTTTATCTCTCCAACTAACATTCACAATCCATATGATGAAAGGTAATAATGTTCAGTTGAGTCAGGCAGCTCTTCCTCCACCACTTGAAATGTTTAGTAGGATTATTAGCTAAAAACTGCCTAAAGCCAGAGCAGCCGTGCTGGCCTTGGAAGGAATCCTGGCCTTAGAATGAGGAAACTTGGTTTTGAATCCTGGCTTTGTCATTTACTAACTCTGAGATGTTGTTGGCAATTCACTTCGCACTTCTGCCCTTAGGTTTCTGGATGGATAAAATGATGATTTTATGGGCCTTGTTCTAAAGAGGGAACTGCCAGATTTGCATACACATTGCTGCGTGGGCATCAGGAGCAGCAGAACAGTGTCCTTGCCCAGGTCATTCAAACTAGGGGTGGCGTTTCATTATGGTGAACAACAGGCCCAACCCAATTGTTTTCTTCAGTGTTGGTTTCTTCTGTGAATAGGCCATTGTTCATCTGCAGACAATGACCTCTTCTGCCTTCTAATTATTGACTTGCTTGCAGAGGATTGCTGAGGCAGCGAACACATGCTTCTCTTGTGAGAAGCTGCCAATTTCCCTTTGTCCTTCTGTTCCTCACGCTCCTTACTCAGCAGCATACATCCCAACTGAGGTGATCCAAATTCTTTTGATTGTAACCATATAATAAAATGCTGCTTAATGCAGCAATCAAGACTGAGCTAAGTGATTTAGACCTGGGGTCTTTGTCCCAACTTCATGAAAGCTTTTTATGGGTTAAGAGTTAGTTCCAGTAGATTGCATGATTTTGATGATTAAAATCTAAAGATAATTGTTAAAAGGATGCTTCTTATTTTGAGATAATTATAGATTTGGATGCAGTTGTAAGAAATAATACAGAGAATGCTATACATCCTTTACCCAGTTTTCCCTAATGGCAACATTTTGCAAAACTATAGTTAATATTACAAAAAATCCATAGATTTTATTTAGATTTACTTGTACTCGTGTGTGTGTGTGTGTGTGTGTGTGTGTGTGTGTGTTGTATATCTACTTCTCTGAAATTTATTATCACGTGTAGTTTTGTGTATCCCCCATTCCTAAACTTTTGCAACCACAATCTGTTTACTTATAAAATTTTGTCATTTCAACAATGTTATATAAATTAAATCATACACTATATATTCTTTGGGGATTAGCCCATTTTACTTAGCATAAGTCCCTAGAGAGTTATCCATTGTTGTGTGTGTTAATAGTTCATTCCTTTTTATTACTGAGTAGTATTCCATGTATAGATATTTAAACATTAATTCATTGAAAGACATTTGGGTGTTTTTCAGATGTCTTTGGCTTTCATGATCTCAGTAAATACCACTAAGGAAATGAGGATGTGATACAGGGAAGGGAAGTGGCCAGTAAAAGGCAAGTTATTTTCCTGGAAAACTAGAGCTTCATCCCTATGGAGAACAGTGATCTCACCCGAGGGGCAAAGAACTGGGTATTTACACATCACCTCTTATCCATCATTGCACAAAGACTTTCCCCAGAGGCTGTTAATTCCCTAATACTTCCTTTCTGAGTGTGAGAAAGCCTTCAGGCAAAGAGATGCAGACACTAGCATTTGGAGGTCAGGCCAAGGGCACAGAAATGATAAAGCCCAGCCTGAGGGCATATGGGAAGGTCACAGATGGCTTTTACTACTCCATAGTATTTTATCTGACCAATATTCTAAATTGGGTTCTTGTATGTGTTGACTACTCAGAAAATTGGTTAAATATAGCTTAGAGAGAAAGGGCAGCAGTTTCTGTTAGCTTGGAGAAAGTAGTAGAGGAAGTAGAAGAGATGAGTATGTGATAGTGCAATTGCTCCATGCCCACATGGATATCTTTATTGGCTATTCAAGGCCTTGCTTCTATTGGACTGACTTCCTTCCTTCCTTCCTTCCTTCCTTCCTTCCTTCCTTCCTCCCCCTCTCCTTTCCCCCCTCTCTTTCTTTCTTTATATATGTATACTAGAGGCCTGGTGCATGAAATTTGTAAATTTG
>NW_005369942.1:7689172-7698033 GCF_000412655.1 Myotis brandtii
TTTAAAAAAATCTTTCACTTTAATCTCACATTTAATACACACACACACACACACACACACACACACACACACACACACATACTAGAGGCCCATGCAATAGGCCTTCCTTCCCCTGGCTGCTGGCACCGGTTTTCCTTAGGCACCTGGGACCCAGGCCTTCGCTCTGCCGGCAGAGGAGAAGCCAAGCCTGGAGGCTTCTCTGCTCCGACTGTAGCAGAGAAGGCAAGCCTCTTCAGTCTTCAGTCGTCTTCAGTCTTCGCTCCATGCCTGCATATGCAAATTAACCGCCATCTTTGTTGGGTTAATTTGCATACTCATCCTGATTGGCTGGTGGGCGTAGTGGAGTGACACCAATTTGCATGGTTCTCTTTTATTTGTGTGTGTGTGTGTGTGTGTGTGTGTGTGTGTGTGTGTGTATAATTGTTTCTTTAATTGCATAGTATACATGAATCTTGATCATTCCCACTTTAAATGCAGAATGGCAATGTCATCCACTTAGTGAAGCAGGAGGGGAATTCCTCCTGACCAGCCCAGTGCAGATTTATGGCTGTGAGCAGAAGCATACATTTCCCTCTAATTAGTATTCAGTATCCATATATATTGAGGACGTTGTTGTAATCTATAGGCCAGTATTTTGAAATCAGATGAGAGTTTGTAAAAAGTCTTTCAAGACTACTACTGATCAGTTACTCTACTGTTAGAACCTTCCGTTTAGATATTCAGGCCTCTTCTCTCAAAGCCACAATTAAACAAGGAGACCATTCACTGAGGTGGCTCTAATGGTATGATGGCCTACATGAGCAACCCAAAATCTAAGCCTGTAAATGCCTCAAGGTTACAAAACTAAAACCTAAGGACAATCAGTCACAAACAGCCAACTGGGCCTGAAGCTACAGCCAATCAGTAATTTCCTTACTGTGCTTTCATCTTTTATGGAAAGTCTGTCCTTGGCTGCTGTTGGTGGAGAACTCGTAACCACTTCTGGTTTGGCGCTGCCCAATTTGAATACATTTTTGCTCAAATAAACTGTTAAACCTTTTTAAAATATGCCTCAGTTTATCTTTTTTTAACAGTAGGAAGCACACTTAGGAAGAAGTCTTGAGGGAAGGCATTGTGTTTGGCTTATATTTCTGGCCTGTATCACTCTGGGTAGATTTTGGATCTTATCTGTGACCCAGGAACAAGAGGATTGAGTGCTGGGTTGGTTTTCATGGAGGGAGGCGACCACCTCCTGCTGGAGTTATTTGAGTGGAGCTACACTAGGATTGTTTTTGAAGTGGTGCTCTTGTTAAAAAAAATCAAAACCAGAAGAGATCAGAGGAGGGAAACATTACAATCTCTCTGTTTACTTAGACAGGGTGTTGCCACTGTGCTGGCAGAGGTTTTGTTTCCTCAGTTTGGAACTATTTCCCTGAAACCAGAGCTAGAGCCTCATTAGATGTTCAATCAGAAAGTACTTGGTGAGAATGCAAGGCTTATACCACCGAGTGTGGGAAGTGTATGTGAAAAAACCCCCAAACTCTGGCCTGGAGGAGTTTATAGTTCCACAGGTTAAACTAATGTGTAATCAAAATAAATGTGTACTTATAAATGCAATAGTTACGGATTTGTATTTAGGGAGACGGATGGATGAGAGCTGGGTTAAAGAAAGGGTAGAGTTAAGTGGAGGAAGCTGCAAAGACACATGTCCCTGACACAACCTCTTTTTAAAAAAAAGATATTTGTATTGATTTCAGGGAGGATGGGAGAGGGAGAGGGAGATATAAACATCAATGATGAGAGATTATCATTGATTGGCTGCCTCCTGCACACCCCCCACTGAGGATCGAGCTCACAACCCAGGCATGTGCCCCGACCGGGAATTGAACTGTGACCTCCTGGTTCATAGATCGATGCTTAACCATTGAGCAACACCAACTGGCCTGACACAACCTCTTCCTCCTGATTCTTCTCATGTAGGCTCTAAAGGGCAGCTGTAATTACATGCTGATGGCCAGCCACAAAATACTTTGGAGGCTATATCATGAAGGAGTGTGGCAATAGCTATTCAATTAAAATGTCTGTTTTCTCTGAATTCGATGCCCCTGTTACTGGGACTCTATTTTAGAAATAGAAGCATCCATATCAAAGAACATACACAAAGATATTAAAGTAACATTATTTGTAGTGGTCAAAATGTTGAAAAAAAACTTGTATGTCCATCAATAGGAGGATTTTTGTGTTATTTGTAGAACATTTATGCTGTGGATTGATTATACAGTTATTAAAAATGAATTAAAGGCATATCTATTAATCTGGATGGATATAAATTTGCAAAACTGGAAATAAAGCAAAAAAGATGATTCCATGATCTTTATATTCTGTTATAGCATTTTCTAACAAACCAGTCTGAGGGTCAGCTAGAGAGTCTTGGCTTGACTTAATGATCACAATTGATTAGGGCCCAGCATTTTACATCTCAGTACAGTAGGTCCTCGGGTTACGTCGGAGATCCGTTCCTATGGCACGACGTAATGAGATTTTCGCCGTAAGTCGGAACCCACCTACATAAGCACCTACGTCACTCACATGGAGCACATACACGCAGTAATGAAGTGAAACAGTAAACAAAATTTAAAAGAAAAATAACAGCTCTAACCGGTTTGGCTCAGTGGATAGAGCGTCGGCCTGCAGACTGAAGGGTCTCAGGTTCGATTCCGGTCAAGGGCATGTACCTTGGTTGCGGGCACATCCCCAGTAGGGGGTGTGCAGGAGGCAGCTGATCCATGCTTCTCTCTCATCAACATTTCTAACTCTCTATCCCTCTCCCTTCCTCTCTGTAAAAAATCAATAAAATATATTAAAAAAAAAAGAAAAATAAAAGAAAAATAACAATTCCTGACCTTTACTTGTGGTAAATAAATAATAAAAAACATAAAGCACATATGTACATACATTGAAATGACGGAACTTTTTTTTTTTATATAAATAAATGGGAGATGGCGACATAACCACAAAACGACGTATGTTGAGTCTGACGTAACCTGAGGACTGTCTGTAATGTTAAAGTTTAACTTGTAGAAATCTAATAAGGTGTAATGATTTTTTTTCTCTGTATAGTAAAGGAGATAACCCCAAAGGTCATGATTTTATTTCCCTGTAGGACAATGACCAGTTTTATATTTAATCTAGCAGCCTTATTTATAGCATTTCTTTTTTCACTGTTTATATAAGTCCAAGTTTCTCATATCCAAATTGAATCAATATTGTCTTTCTGCTGAGTTCCTCGTTAATGAGTCAAATAAAAATTTGACATGTAGCCATTATATTTGTGTGGAACTTTGTTTTAACCATTTTGAGAATTAGGTTTTAACAATTGTGTTAAGTGAGAAAAGCAAGTACAGAGTAATGTGTATAGATTATGTATATAATGATACAAAAATCCCTATTCATATGTCTGTCTGTCTGTTTGTATGAGCATGGGTGCAGATGTGGAAAAGTACACACTGACCCCAGGTAATATTACTCCTGTTACCTTGGGGAGTGGAGTGCAAGGGAAATAATTATGATTTTATATATTTTTATTTATTTTGTGCATTAATTTTTAATAGTTAAATAAAATTGAGGGGGGAAACCCTTTTAAAAGGTTCTGCAACAATATATCATCCATCACTTATTTTAATAGTATGTATAATAAAAAATGTGTACAATATCTATATATATATTAGTAAAAGCCAAAGTGACCATTCGACCGTTCCACTACTCGACTGACTGTTCGACCGATCGCTATGATGGGCACTGACCACCAGGGGGCAGATGCTCAAAGCACAGGCATGGAAACATGGAACAGAATGATGAATCTCAGAGGGAAGGGGTGAAGGAGGAGGGTGGGAAGAGATTAACCAAAGCTCTTATATACATACTAGAGGCCCTCCGGGAATTGGGCCGAAACCAGCTCTCCGACATCCCCTGAGGGGTCCCGGATTGCAAGAGGGCGCAGGCCAGGCTGAGGGACTCCACTGGTGCACGAATCTGTGCACCTGGCCTCTAGTATTAATAATAAAAGTTTATATTTTCAAATGAAAAATAATTTCTCCAAGTTGGGGTTCTATTGTACTAGTGCATCCAACTATGCTTATATGATTGATAAAACTAGTTTGAAATTTATTAACATGCTTTTCTGTTTTCCCCTTCTGAATATATAACCTTAGCTTTGTCCAGTCTGGAAACCCATTTCCTTGGGGTGGGGATGGAGAGTCAAGTTGGGGTTCTATTGTACTAGCTGCATCCAACTACGCTTATATGATTGATAAAACTAATTTGAAATTTATTAACATGCTTTTCTATTTTCCCCTTCTGAATATATAACCTTAGCTTCGTCTAGTCTGGAAACCCATTTCCTTGGGGTGGGGATGGAGAGAAGGAAGGTGTGGCTGGAATGTAGCTCATGAGTTCAAATGTGCTCCAACATCATAGTCTTGCAAACCAGGCTATTGGCAAGAAAGGGTTTTGTAAAATCCTGAATTTACCCCCTTTCCCATATGAGGGAGCAAATTTAGAGCATTTTACTTGTGGGGTAGGTGCCAGTGCCTGGCCATCTAGAACATGAGGCTTGCTGCTCTGTGGTAGAGGGACCAGGGGATGCCACCTGTGGAGACAGTGCAAACTCCTGGATGAACCAGATTTGACATTTAGTAATTTTGCTCCTACTATCCAGAGGGGACGGTAGGGACTCATGAGAAAAATCATATTAACTTCCAAGTGGGGGAGCTACTTTCTCTCCATACACTTGGGCTGATCTGTGAGTTAACTGAGAACGCCTTTCCATTTTAGTGTTTTATGCCCATAGTTAGGGTTGTGTACAGTGTGGTACACTGGGAAGGGCTTGGGCTTTGAAGTCAGTCTGACTCTTCAAAATCATGTGTCCTTTGGTAGGTAATTTGTTGTGACCTGTAAGAACCTCAGTTACTTCTCTGTATATACATTATAAAAATAATAATGCATATAACGTGCCCAGTACTGTGCTTGGCACAAGGTAGGCTGTCAGAAACAGTGACCTTTCTGTCTTTTAGGGTGAGATGTTAAACCACTCAATCCTGGTAAGAGTCTATAAAAGAGGAACTTTGCCAGTACAGTGCACATAATGGATATTGCCTATTACTGTTTCTTGGCTCAGAGAAATCCTCCACGATTTAATATTTAAAAAGACATTTGTAATGGTTGCCACCTGCTTTATTAATAACATGTTTTCTCTCATTAGAGTAGATGAGAAACTGACTATACTCTGGGGTATGGGTGTGTCACGCTGAAATCAGTAGGAATTTTGCAAGGGCAAGTCCATTGGGATTATAAATATGTGTGACTGTGGTTTTGGTGGTCTGAAAATGTATAAGGACTCCTTTTATGGGAATATCTAATAGTTATATTGGCATAGACAAAGGGACATTGAGGTTTGAAGTAATGATTTAGAAAATTAGAGCAAAGTAATCTTTAATGAGTAGTTTCTCATATATAGACTCCCTAGATGATAGACAGTTGCAATTCTCCATGACTATATTTCCCTTGCTGGTATAGCTGGAAGTGTTCGAATTTCTATTGCCTAAATAGAGATTCTCCAATGTGAGAGGATTATAGCTTTCTAAGGAATAGTGTTATGAAGAACTCAGTGTTTATGTAGCCACTGAGTCTTTTGATCGACTCTGAGGCTTATTTGCACAAACTGGCAATGTTTAGTGAAACAATGGAAATGTTTAGTGAGCCAATCAGATTAACATATGAATAATGCTTCAATTCATAAAGGTTTATTGATTTTTGTTAAATGACCTCCAGATGTGTTTGCATTTTTTTCATAACTTATTACAACCCATATTATAATATTTATATATAATACAGAGAATTCTTTGGGGATGATGCTATATATAATAAGCTGATCTACACCAGATGGCATTAGGTAAGAGGCAAATATGTTAAACTTAAAGGCCTGTGTGGTGTAGGACTTTAAGCAATTCTCAAGCAAGTTGTAAAACACCAGATAGCTCATTTTTTTAAACGTACATCTCTTCTAAAAGGAAAACTTTTGCAAATTTAATTAGACTCTCATCTTACTTTGCTGTTGAAGTAAGCTAATTATACTGCAATCTCCACCTAGCTATTGATTCTATAACTCAATAGCAAGTATTTGCAAAGATCACCTCCCTAAGCTGCTGGACAAACAGTCATAGAAAAAAAGATATCTTTTTTTGTGATGTGCCTGTATTATGTAATGACTGAAGTTGCACTGAAAAACATATTGTATGTGATGTGCATATGTGTACATGCATATATGTATGTAGACACACATTTGTATGGAGAACAGCATGATGTGAAAGAGAAGAATCTCATCTAAAAAGAACTAACGGAACTAATTTAAGCAGATATAAATATAAAGCAGTTAAAATTTATTACAGTAAGTAATGTTGATAGGTCACTGTCAAGAAAAAGAAATAGATAAGAGGAAAGAGAAAATTCTTTTTTGGAAAATAGCACAGTGGACAGAAAACAAACAAAAAATGCTTGATTTTGCTCTGTGCTGCTCTCTGCTCTTCCAGTTTCTCTGTAACAAGTGCTAAAAGCCATTTTTGGAGAAGTGGCTAATTTCATTTCACGAGGCTCATTCATAATAAGAGATCTGATCATTATTTTAATTCTGCCACTTTTGTGATTGTGTTTTCATTGCTACAATTACAAGAATGACATGAGGTCTATACAGGTATGATGCCAGGTAAATTCTACCTCAATAAACATTATCATAAATGCTGCCTTTGTTTTTTAAAGAAAAATACTAAACCATTGCTCAAATTCTGAATTGGTCAATAAAAATGAAGTTATAAAGCCTTCCTATTATATAGGTGATTTTTGATCATATTAATTAAATACTAGATTAAGATATTTTTAGGCTTCAGCATTATAATGAAGTAATTAATTCCTCTGTATGTGGGAGAAGGATTGTGACTTCAGGTAACTCTGGTACCTCCTCCCCACCCCCATTAGGATTGCCCTCATTGGACCCTCATCATTTCTCTGCTAGACTATTTCTATATTCTACTACATGGCTTCCATATTGGGCAGTCATTGCTCTCTGCAATCTGTTATGTGCATTACAGAGAGAATGATATATGTATTTGGAATGCACACCTGACCATTTATTCCCTGAGATGGGCTCTGTGGTGAGGTGATACCCAAGAGGTGGGGAATCAGATTACACTTTAGGAGGGCGACTCTACTACCAACACAGAAAGATCAGATTGTAAAAATCCATATGGCCCCCAGGAGAGCCAGACTTCACTGCAATCTGATTGAAATATCCACTCACTCATGAGAATGTTAGACAGTCCTGGAAGCTAGAAGAGGCGAGTGACAGGTCAGTTTGTAGGGTTGAGGAGGGATGGCCTCTTGGCTTTCAGGTATTCTGGTCCCATTGGCAGGGTTATATCTGCTGGGGAAGGAAACATTGCCACTTTTCCTAAGGTACCCCAGTGGCTCTATCTTGCTGATGTGATGAAGTGCAAGTTTTTTGCCCTTGCCCTTCCCTCGCACCTTCCTTCTGGCTCACTTGCACTGGTTTAGGCATCACTTCCCCCAGGGAGCCCGTCCCTTGTCATCTGTCAAGTGCCCTTCTCTTTGCTGTCATGACTGGCACTTGGCAGGGTACACTGAAATTATATTTTACTAGAGGCCTGGTGCACGAAATTCATGAATTGGGGGTGGGGGTCCCCTCAGCCCAGCCTGAACCCTCTCACAATCCGGGACTACTGGCTCCAAACTGCTCACCTGCCTGACTGCCTGATCACCCCTAACTAAACTGCTCACCTCCCTGACTGCCTGACTGCCTGATCACCCCTAACTGCCCCACCCCATTGCCTGGTCACCCCCAACTGCCACCCCCTGCCGGCCATCTTATGGCAGCCATCTTGTGATGACATGGGTGTGGCCATCTTGTGACCACATGGGGGCAGCTATCTTGTGCGAGGGTGTGACGGTCAACTTGTGTATTATCTCTTTATTATATAGGATAAGTGAACTCTTATTTCCCCTCCCCATTACCATCATCATTCTGGTGCTTCCATTTTCTGCTCCAGAATTCCAACCCTCTCATGATAATCATGTCCCAGGACTATTGACTCCTCTCAAACCTAAGTTAGTAAGATCATGTTCTCATTCTCCCCCAACAAAAGACGTAGGGTTCCCAATACATATATGTTAGGAGGAATCTTCCCCCCCCCCCCCCCCCCCCACCACCCCCCCCCCGCCGCTCCCATTACCCTCCTCCTTCCAGAGGGAGTGTGTCTTATTCATTAAAAAAAATTTTTTTTGGTCTTACTCATTTTTATTGCTAGGGCTCAACACTGGACTATTCTCCTATCTATTATGTTCTTGTTTAACTGTTGTGTTTGCTTTCCAACCTGCACTGTATGAGAGCAACTGTACGCCTTGCCAGGAGAGTGACTGTCTTCCTTTCTATTTCTCTTATCTTGTGTGAGGTTGGACATCTTTTCATATAGTTAAGGGCCATCTACACTAATAAAAGAGAAACATGGTAATTAGTGTACGACCGCTACCCTTTTCATTGGCTAATCAGTGAGTATATGCAAATTAACTGTCAGCCAAGATGGCGGCCGGCAGCCAGGCACTGAAGCGAGCACGAGGCTTGCTTGCTGCAGACTCCAACGTTCCCCGCCTCACTTGCCTGCCTCTCGGCTGCAACTCTAAGCAACTATGTACTATGTTGCAAATAAGAAGCTAAACAAACCCCCAGAAACCGGCTTCCATTCAGCCGGGCTCGGACCGCAACATTGTATCTATGTTTTCAGCAGCGAGGCCTCAGAGCTAAAGCTGGCCCAGAA
>NW_005369942.1:7698628-7749738 GCF_000412655.1 Myotis brandtii
TGCGAGAGGGCACAGGCCAGGCTGGGGGACCCCCCTCCCCCGCCCCCCGAGTGCACAAATTTTTGTGCACCGGGCCTCTAGTCCTATATAATAAAAGGCTAATATGCAAATTGACTAAACTGCAGAACGACTGGTCACAACAACCGGTCACTATGACGCGCACTGACCACCAGGGGGCAGACGCACTCCCACAGGGGGAGCTCCACTCAGCTAGAAGCTGGGCTCATGGCTGGCAAGCACAGCAGCGGTGGCGGGAGCCTCTCCTTCCTCCGCGGCAGCACAAAGGATGTCTGACTGGTGGCTTAAGACATCCCCCAAGGGCTCCTGGACTGTGAGAGGGCACAGGCCGGGCTGAAGGACCCTCGCCCCCCGAGTGCACGAATTTCGTGCAGTGGGCCTCTAGTTTTTTAATATAATTTTGTATGAACTATCTGTTCAAGTCTTTTGCCCATTTTTATATTATGTTTTTGATCTTCTAGCCTTCAACTTTTAAGAGTTCTTCATACATTAGTGGTATTAGCCCTTTATCTGTGATATATACCCCAAATATTTTTTTCTCAGTTTGTCAGTTGTTTTTCACTTTGCCTTTTTTCTTCTTCAATAAAGTTGTTAAATATGGAGTCTCAACTTTGTCAATCTCTAAAAAAATTGCTTCTGTGTTTTTAGTTATGATTAGGAAATTGTTTCCTATACCAGGTTAATGAAGAACTCAACCATGTTTTCATCTAGTACTTGCATAGTTTTATTTGTTACATTAAACTCTCTATTCCATTTGGAGGTGTGTGTGTGTGTGTGTGTGTGTGTGTGTGTGTGTGCGTGTGTGTATGTGTATGCATGTGTGCATGTGTGTGTACTGCGAGGTATGGATCTAATTTTATCCTTTTTTTTCAAATGGCTAAACAGTTGTTCCAGGTCCACTTGTGAAAAAGTCAATTTTTGCTGTAGTGAACTGAAATGCCATTTTTAGTCAATTGTCTGTAGTGAACTGAAATGACATTTTTAGTATCAATTTAGTCTGGTTCCATTAAGAAGCTTGTTGGTACTTTCATTGAGAGATTTTATTAAATTCATAAATCAACTTAGGGACAACTGACATCTTTAAGATGTCAAGTCTTCCTATCCAAGAACAAAGCATGACTTTCTTTTTATTCAGGTCTACTTTA
Organism: Myotis brandtii; assembly: GCF_000412655.1. Taxonomy (NCBI): domain Eukaryota; kingdom Metazoa; phylum Chordata; class Mammalia; order Chiroptera; family Vespertilionidae; genus Myotis; species Myotis brandtii. Next base: position 7,699,792 of record NW_005369942.1, read on the forward strand.
TGTCTTTTAGGAGTGATTTAAAGTTTTTCTAATGCAGGTTTTCCATATTTCTTGGTAAAATTTCCCAAGTATTTTAATTTTTTTATTGTTATTTTAAATGGGTTTTTCCCCTACCCTTACATCCTCTAATTAATTATTGATTATTAATAATTATGAAGGTTATTAATTTCCATATGTTAATTCATAAATTTTTTGGAATAGGAAGTCACAATAGTGTAATAATCTATAATTTTATTGAATATAAAATTATATTGAATATTTTGGGTAAATTTTGACAAAATTAAATTTTATCTGAAAGGAGAAATATGTGAAAATATCCAGGAAATTTCTTAAAATAAATGTTAATGAGGGGGTACTTGGTCACTCACATATTAAAATATACTGAAGCTTTAGCAGTCTGGTATAAAAGAATCTATATGGGTTAATGAAGCAGAATTCAGATATTAACTTTTGTACATATAAATAATAAATGTATAATACAGCTTTCTTTAAATATAACAAGGAAAATATAAACTATTTAATGAATCATGTAGGAAAAACTGATGATAATTTGGAAAAAAAGGCTGGATTTCTTCTTTTAGTCCCTGCATTTAAATGAATATAGATGCATCAAAGATTTAATTACAAGAAGTGAAGCCATAAGAATAATGGAAAAAATATAGTTGAATATTTTATGATGTGGGGCCTGTGGAAACCTTTCAAAAGCATGATAGCTAATCCAGAAAACAAAGATCTATAATACAACAACAACAACAACAACAACAAAGCAAATAAGCAATAAACCCCCCATAAGTCTGAAAGGTAAATTACCTAGGAAAAAAAATTGCAACATACTGGTATATGACAGATATTGACCAGGAAATTTATTTTTATTTTTGCAGTTAAAGGCTTTGACTTATGAGATCGCCTCCTTTACCATAGATGTCATGTGCTTATTTTGGGACTCAAAGTCAAGAATTTGAATTTTTTTTGTCTTCCTATTTATCATTCTATTGAAGCAATATTTCGTTCTCATGGCCTACTTTTAATAGGGGAATGGCCTTGAGGTAAAAGGGAATTTCCAAAATTTAAAATACAAACCGGCATTACTAGTAGATAAGTATGTTACTAATTTTTAAATAGCTTTTATAAATTGATAGGAAAAAGATAAATCCATCAATATAAAAATGGACCAAAAAATTAAGATGTTATTCACAGATGGAGAAGTGGCCAATAAATATATAAAACAGATGTTCAACTTTGCTTGTAATCAGAGAAAAGAAAAACTTATTACAATGTCATTTCACATATTATATTAAAAAAGTAGAAAGAATATAATGCTCATGGTTAGAAATTGGTATAGGAAAAACAACTCCTTGTAATAAAAACTGGCACTATTTAAGAGGGCAGTTTAAAACATGTGTAAAAAATACATAATGTACCTATCTTTTATTTTATATCTAGGAATTTATTCTGAGGCTAGAATCTGCTATCTTCACAAATATTTGTTCAAGGAGTTAATTACAGAACTATCTTATATGATAAAAGGCTAATATGCTAAGTGCCCAGTCAACAGGTCAGCTGTTCAACCAATCAAAACATAATATGCTAATGATATGCTAAGGCCGCTCAACCGCTTGCTATGATGTGCACTGACCACCAGGGGGCAGACGCTCCACTGGTAGGTTAGCTTGCTGCTGGGGTCCGGCTGATCGGGACTGAGTGAGATGGGTTGGACACGTCCTGGAGCCCTCCTGCGCTCTCTCCCTGGCTGGCCAACCTACCGCATTCCTTCCTGGCCCTGATCATGCACTGGTGGCGTCCCTCTGCCTGGCCTGTGCCCTCTTGCAATCTGGGACCCCTCAGGGGATGTCGGAGAGCCAGTTTCGTCCAATCCTGCAGGCCAGGCTGAGTTTATAATAATGAGAAATAAGGGGTTGGTTAAGTATTTTGGCTGCTGACAGTGGAGTATTATATAGTGTGGGATACTACACAGCTATTAAAAGTAATGATATATAACCATCTTAAGTACAGGTCAGCTGTTCAACCAATCAAAACATAATATGCTAATGATATGCTAAGGCCGCTCAACCGCTTGCTATGATGTGCACTGACCACCAGGGGGCAGACGCTCCACTGGTAGGTTAGCTTGCTGCTGGGGTCCGGCTGATCGGGACTGAGTGAGATGGGTTGGACACGTCCTGGAGCCCTCCTGCGCTCTCTCCCTGGCTGGCCAACCTCCCCCATTCCTCCCTGGCCCTGATCGTGCACTGGTGGCGTCCCTCGGCCTGGCCTGCGCCCTCTTGCAATCTGGGAGCCCTCAGGGGATGTCGGAGAGCCGGTTCCGTCCAATCCCGCAGGCCAGGCTGAGTTTATAATAATGAGAAATAAGGGGTTGGTTAAGTATTTTGGCTGCTGACAGTGGAGTATTACATAGTGTGGGATACTACACAGCTATTAAAAGTAATCATATATAACCATCTTAAGTGATGGGGAAAATATCCATGGCACTGTGGAATTACAAAATACAAGTATAGTATTGAGTGTCTCTTCATGCACTGAGAGACACATAACCTCAGGGTCCCATCCACATAGACTGGGATGTGAATGAATTCTGAAATGTAGCAGCCCTAATAGTGTGAAACTTTTTTTTTTTTGGTAAAAAATCTCTATATAAAACCCTAATATGCAAATAGACCAAACTGCGGAACAACCGAACAACCAGTTGCTGTGACGTGCTCTGACCACCAGGGAATGCGCGCAGAACATGGTGGGCGTCGGCCGCGGCGGGATGATGGAGCTGGTGAGTGGGGGCACCAGACCAAGGTGGGGTGCTGGTCACTGTCATCAGGGTGAGCCTCTGATGGTTACTGAAAATTCTTGGCTCCCACGCACCATAGTCCCACCCGGCGCTTGCACCTGCTGCCGGTGCTGGCCCTGCTCACACCCGCTGCTGGTACTGGAGCCACTGCTTGCACCTGCTGCCGGCGCCTCGTGCTGGTCCTGATCTCTCAGTGCTGTCAGTGGGTGTGAGCTGCAGCTGCTGGCCCCAATCACCCCTGAGGGCGTCTCTACCTCCCCCTGCTCCTGAGGGGTGATCGGGGCAGCAGCCGCCGCTCACACCCACTGGCGGTGCCAGGCCCCAATCGCTCAGTGCCATCAGCAGGTGTGAGTGGGGCTGGTGCCCTCAGTGCATGGGAGAGGTGGTGGCAGGAGTGGGGCTGCCAGCAGACGGGGATCGGGGGCCACGGCAGGAGGGGCCGGGCGGGAGTGTGGAGAATGGGTCGAGACCTGCCCCTGTGCCCACTGCAGCCTCGCGGCCCACAGTTCCTTTCAACAGGAGGGGCCAGGCGGGGGTGTGGAGAATGGGTCGAGACCTGCCCCTCTGCCCACCGCAGCCTCGTGGCCCAGTTCCTTTCAAGGTGCATGAATTTGTGTACTGGGTCCCTAGTCCAGTGATGGCGAACCTATGACGTGTGTCAGAGGTGACACGTGAACTCATTTTTTTGGTTGATTTTTCTTTGTTAAATGGCATTTAAAATATATAAAATAAATATCAAAAATATAAGTCTTTGTTTTACTATGGTTGCAAATATCAAAAAATTTCTATATGTGACACGGCACCAGAGTTAAGTTAGGGTTTTTCAAAATGCTGACATGCCGAGCTCAAAAGGTTCGCCATCACTGCCCTAGTCTATATATATGATGACCTCAGAATTGTCTGGGAGAAAACAGTGGTTGTGCTAGATGGTCATGCTTGCTGTAAAGATGAGGCTCTTGCCCTAACCGGTTTGGCTCAGTGGATAGAGCGTCGGCCTGCGGACTGAGGAGTCCCAGGTTCTATTCCAGTCAAGGGCATGTACTTTGGTTGCGGGCACATACCCAGTGGGAGGTGTGCAGGAGGCAGCTGATCGATGCTTCTCTCTCATCGATGTTTCTAACTTTCTATCCCTCTCCCTTCCTCTCTGTAAAAAATCAATAAAATATATTTAAAAAAAAGAAAAAAGAAAAAAAGGTGAGGCTCTTTAGAGATACCTGGGATCGGCAGGGGAGGGATAAAGAGAAAGTTGAATTTTGCCAAATAAGAAATTGAGTGGCATTTTGGGATTAGATGCTAGGTGAGGGTGGTAAGGGGAGGTGCAAGGGAGTATATATAGCAGCAGGGTATAAATGGAAGATGTAGTATGTGAAAATTTCCTTGGAGTAGAAATGGCTGAGGGACTTTTTTAAAACAACAGGATATATAAGGTGAAAATTTACATTGATGTCTTTTCTCTGTTGCCCCCACTGTTGTCTTAAGCAACAGTCATTTCTGCTACACACATTGCCTTCATTAGGAAGTAGTTTGCATTATGAAGGGGTAGGGCAGGGGCCAGCACAGCCATTATGCAGAAAAACACAGAATGGAGGTGGAGAAGGAGGCCACTCAGGGTTAGAGTCCAAACATGTGATTCTCACAAGTCACAGGGATTTCATGGAAGTTGCATAGATATGCATGGAAGTTGGTGATTAAAATAAAATAAAAAAGCTTTTTTTTTTTATTGCTGGTGGAATTTGGGGTCATATTTACTTCTGTTTTTAAAATCCCTGTGAACTATTTACAATTATGGCAATTATTTTCTGAATTAGGAAAACACTATAAAATTGTTTTCTTTTCAGCTAGCACAGCCATGTCAATGTACTTAATACCAATGAACTGTACTCTTTTTAAAAAGGGTTAAGATGGTCAATTTTATGTCATGTGCATTGTATCACAGTAAAAGAGGCCTCATTAATGATACAAGAATGGATATCTGCTAAAAATCCCTGTGATTTAGAGGACAAAGGAAAAATAAAGATAAAAAGTATACTGTAATTTCCCTGGGGTAAGTGAATGACTTGAAATTTTGTGCATTGTTTGTTTTGGACTACTTATAGGAAAGAAAAAGCACTGAAAAGGCAAGAAAATGAACAATTACAAAGCTAGTCTTCATTATAAGGAAAGGTTTCTGTTTCAGTTTCCATATTTTATTTTTGCCCTTGTCACTGCCCACACATATCTAAAAATTGCCACCAGAGGGCAGGAGTGGGCCAATGTCAGCTATGGGAACCAGCCAGGTTTGGATGTTCTTTTCAATGTCCCCACAGAGCAATTACGGGTCCTGTTGCAGAGATTAAGAAATTGAGGCCCAAAGTAAAATAAATAGTAGGTGGCCTGGCATTACATGAATGGAAGAGGTATGATTTAGACACTAGTTTCAGTGATCCATCACTTTGGACTTTTTAGGGCTTGCCTGAGTTTACAGCTATGATTTCCACAATTTTTCAATTTTTTATGACCCCCTTTCATTGAAGTTAATAAATAAAACTTTAAACAAACAACCAAATGAAAACAGGATGTTTATTTCATGTATGGCATGGTGGTAGTTAGAATGAATGTGAGAAAGTCACAAATAGGAGATAAAACTCGGGAAGAAATGAGGCTTTGCTTGTCCATCCCTTGTTCTGAAAAACCTCCATTCAGAGTTTTTACTTGTGGAAACCTTGGTGGGTTTTATTTCCATTTTAATTGAAAAGATGCCTTAAAGATGGCAGCAACAATTGATGAAGTTGACTAATAACCACTGGTAAATTTCTTTTATAAAAGCAAAGTTTCTCAAACATCAGTGTTATGGGCTGAATTGTATCTCTCCCCCTTCCTCCCCACCGCCCCCCCCATTCATATGTTGAAGTCCTAACCCTCAATGCTCAGAATGTGGCTGCATTTGGAGTTGAGGTCTTCAAAGAGGTAATCGTCATAAAATGTAATCATTAGGATGAGTCCTAACCCAATATGATTTATATCTCTTCTTTTTTTTTTTAAAATCCTTACCCGAGGACAATTTTTAAAATTGATTTTAGAAAGAGGGGATGGGAGAGAAAGAGGGAGAAAAACATTGATCGGTTGCTTGGGACTGGGAATCAAACCCACAACCTGGGTATATGCCCTGACTGGGAATCAAATCCACAAGCTTTTGATGTATAGGACGACGCTCCAACCAACTGAGCCACACTGGCCAGGGCTGACTCATATCTCTATAAGAAGAGAAGATTAGGACACATACACCCAGAGAGGACCACGTAAAGGCACAGCGAGAGGACAGCCATCTACAAGTCAAAGATAGAGGCCTTCAGAAGAAATCAACACTGTCATTATCTTAATCTTGGATTTCTGGCTTCCAGAACTGTGAGGAAATATACTTTTGTTGTGTAAGCCATCCAGTCTGCAGTACTTTGTAATGGCAACCCAGCAAACCTACTTCAAAAAACCTACACCAAAAGGATGCAGGAAGCTTGTGAAAAATGAGAGACCTATGAGTGATTGGAAAAAGAAAGAAAAATACTAAAGAAAGTGTCTATACTTTTAGCTTCTGAGAATAGTCAGGGTACAGGGCTGTCAAAAAGATGGCATTGATCTTGTGTAATTTTCATTCTTCAGTAACCATAATCACATTACCATGTGAGCAAACCATACAGATTTTTTTGTGTCCTAAAAAAAATGCTTTTCTATTCTTTAGAATATTACTGTTACATACGTATGGATATAAATAAAAAAAGGCAGCTCCACGTTGACTGTGGACTCAGACATTTCCTTTTATTGCATTTACTCTTGGATCCTCAGGTGAAAATCATGGGACTTAGACCAGTGACTCAGGCCTGAATATGTGGATTTCTGAAAGCTCTGACTGGTAGATTGACAGTTGTATTTACTTCTTGTGCATATCCCTGGATACACAAACAGAAGATCCTAAAACTGCCCAACAAATATTAATTAATTAGCCAAGGCATAACAATGCTGTTATCATTGCCTCTCTTTAATGGCATGATCATGTTCTGTATGTCTGTCTGTCCCTCTTCTTCATGGCTCTTATTTCCTTGTCTTCCCTTTCCCTCCTGTCTCCTCCCATCTCCTCTTTTCTCCCTCCTTGATCCTGCCACACTCTGTCATTACTATTATAGCAATTCATAAATCCCTGTGCTAATTCCATGGTGTTCCACAGATATTGCAATAGATGGCTGCATGTGGAAAGCAATAAGTGCTATTATTCTCGGAATGTTTTCTTTTCAAATATTTATAAGTGAAAAACTACATAACCAAAAATAAAACAAAAAACAAATGTTTGCTTATGAAGCGTGCCATGCTTTTTGGATGGCATTAATTTTACAGCAACCCAGCGGGGAAAGGAGGAGAGGGAGTTGGTTTTCAGTTATTCTAAAGGATTTTGCAATGCTCTTATAAATTTCTCTAAACAAAAGAAATATTTTAATTCTGTTTAATATTTAATAATATTTTGACAAGAATTTGTAGAATTCCAAAGCCTTTAATCCTAAAAGCATATACTGTGCACTTAATGAAGCTGTTTTGGAGCAATGTTCTATAGAGCTGATTTCTAAATTTAGTACCAGGTGGGAAGAGTGACATCAGAATGTCTGGAATTAACTTTATGAAAAGAAAAGGACTGAGGAGAAAGACATTTTGAGAGGAGGTGAAAGAGGGTTGGCATTGTGACCTGTAGAAATGAATTCCCCTCCTCATAGAAAACTGGGGACATGGAACCATGGGTCTGGGGGAGAAGCCAAGGCTGCCTGATTTTTTGAATCTAGACGGTGCAAGGAGATACACCCAGATGCTGTGAAACACTGGGTTTTATCTGCCGGGCTCCATGAAGTACACCTGGGACAGGACCGAGCAACTGACCCCAGACGGATGCATTCCTCTTGGAACAGAGAGAGGTCAGTACACATATTTCAGCTCTGGGGAAGTGGGGAAATGAAAAAAGAGGCAAGTAGATGGCAAGGTTCTTATATGCAAAGGAGATTTCCCATTGCTGGCTTGATGGTGGAGAGAGCCAGGTGTCCAGGACCTGAGAATAACTTATAGGAGCCAAGAGTGACGCCGGCCAGCACCCAGCAGGAAAATGGGAACCTCAGCCCTATAACTGCGAGGAAATAAATGGATTTGGCCACTGGCTCCAGTGAGGTTGGAAGCACTTTGATACCCAGAACCTCCAGATGGGAACTCACGTGGGCTAAAGCTTGAATGTGAAACCTGGAGCAGAGAATCCTTCTCAGCAGCTCTAGGACTTCAAATTACATAACTCATAACTATGGGGATAAGTGGGTGTTTTTAAGCTGCTAAATTTGTGGTAAGTTATGCAGCAATAGAAAATTAATACAGTGATATAATATTGATAACACGTTCCTTAAGATAGCTTGATGTTTATAAATCAGCTTCAGACTGGCTCTGCCTCTCACCAGCTGTCTGGACTTGGCATCCTTCTGAGTCTGTTTCCTCACCTGCATAGACAAAGGAAATAATGACAATCTCCTTAAATTGTTTCTAGGTGAAGTGATTTAATATTAATAAATTCTTACCATGTGGTAGACACTCATAAGTGGTTTATTCTCTCCTTTTCTTTCTCTGCCCACAAGCCACTCATGGTCTAGTCCAGCTGTTTCCAATGTATAGTCTGAGGTCTAAACAATCTTTATAATGATACTAAGATGATATTGGCATTTCCACTCTTATTTTCATGAGTGTGTGTTGGAGTTATCCAGAAACTATATACCTTATCATCATAGATGGGATGAGAAAGTAGCTATAATAACCTCATTGTCTTCTATTAATGAAGACATTAAAGAGACGTGCAAATAAATTTGCAAAAAATTAAAGAGAAATGCCCATATTCCCACAAGGTATTTTTGTTTTGGAAAATATAGTTATCCTTAAAAAGAAAACTATGACTTATGGTAACATGTAAAATGTTTATTATATTTATTTTAAAGTGAATTAATAAAAATCTACATTTTCTTTTTTAAAAAAATCTTTATTACAGATGTTTCTCTTTCCCCCCCGATTGTCCCCCTCCACCCAGTTCCTGCCCCACCTCAGGCCTTCACCACCCTATTTCCCATAGGTAATGCATATATGCATATAAGATTTTTGTTTAATCTCTTCCCACCCCCACCTCTTTCTCTCTGAGAATCATCAGTCTGCTCCATTTCCATGTCTCTGATTCTATTTTATTCACCAGTTTATTCTGTTCATTAGATTTCTTATTTATTTATTTTTATTTTTTGATTCAGTTGATAGGTATATATTTGTTGCCATTTTGTTCATATTTTTTTTATCTTTTTCTTCTTCCTCTTCTTAAAGCATACCCTTCATAATTTCATATAATACTGCTTCTTAAAGCATACCCTTCATCATTTCATATAATACTGGTTTGGTGGTGATGAACTCCTTTAGCTTTTTCTTGTCTGTGAAGCTCTTTATCTGACCTTCAATTCTGAATGATAGCTTTGCTGGGTAAAGTAATCTTGGTTGTAGGTTCTTGCTATTCATCACTTTGAATATTTCTTGCCACTCCCTTCTGGCCTGCATAGTTTCTGTTGAGAAATCAGCTGACAGTCGTATGGGTACTCCCTTGTAAGTAACTGAGTTTCTTTCTCTTGCTGCTTTTAAGATTCTCTCTTTGTCTTTTGCTCTTGGCATTTTAATTATGATGTGTCTTGGTGTGGTCCTCTTTGGATTCCTTTTGTTTGGGGTTCTCTGCACTTCCTGGACTTGTAAGTCTATTTCTTTCACCAGGTAGGGGAAGTTTTCTGTCATTATTTCTTCAAATAGATTTTCAATATCTTGCTCTCTCTCTTCTTCTGGCACCCCTATAATTCGGATGTTGGTACGCTTGAAGTTGTCCCAGAGGCTCCTTACACTATCTTCGTATTTTCGGATTCTTTTTTCATTTTGCTTTTCCGGTTGGGTGTTTTTTGCTTCTTCGCATTTCAAATCTTTGACTTGATTCTTGCGATCCTCTGGTCTGCTGTTGGGAGTCTGTATAATATTCTTTTTTTCAGTCAGTGTATGCTTAATTTCTAGTTGGTCCTTTATCACAACATCGAGGGTCTCACTAAAGTCTCATTATGTCCCTTGGAGGTTTCTAGAATATTCTTGAGTAACCTTATAACCATTATTTTGAACTCCATATCCAGTAGTTTACTTTCTTTCATTTGTGACATGTTTCTTTGTCTTCACATTTTGGCTGCTGCCCTGTGTTTGTTTCTATGTATTGAGTAGAGATGCTATGTCTTCTTGAGTTGGTAGAGTGGCCTTGTGTAGTTTTTGTCCCATAGGGCCCAGTGGCTCAACCTCCCCAATCAGCTGAGGTGGACACTCTTGGGGCACCCCATTGTGGGCTGTGAGCACTGTCTTGTAGTTGAGACTTGATTGCTGTTGGTGTCATTGGGTGAAATTGACATTCAGGACAATTGGTTGTGAGGACCAGCTGTGACTACAGTGGGAGAGCTGCTATGCTGGAGACACCTCTATGGAGCAGGACTTGCTTTGGTGCTCACTTGCTTTGGTCTGCCCCCTGAGTGTGTCACTTATGGATGTGTAGAGTTGTAATCTGGTATGGTCTGACACTGACCACTGGGTACACTGGCACTTGGGTCTCCAGGGAGGTGCAAAGTCAACCACTGCCTGGGGTCACTCACAGGAGCTACAGAGAGATCTACAGATCCCTCCTCTTTGTATCTGGGTTTGGAAGAACCCGGATGAGACCCAGCTGTGAAGCAAGGCAGGCTGGTGCTGGTGCCAGGTTTTGGTCCTTTTATGGATAGTTTTGGGGCTCCCTGTCCCAGCTGAAGCTTGTTTGAGAGATTTTAGCCTGAGCAAGGACAAGCCATTCATATGCAAAAGCTGCTGCAGGCAGCTTGGGTGGGGTTATAAATTGGATGAGGTGGGGGTCTTAGGGAATCAGCAGGGTGGAGCAAACAGAAATGGCTTCCAGTCAGCCCTGCAACCAGGAGGTCCCAGCATAGAAATGTTGATCCCTGCGAGCACCTGCGTCTGAGAGAAAGCTGCTCCTGAGTTCCTGCCTGGGTGGCAGAGAGTCCAGTTCCTCCTTGTATGTGTCTGTGTTCCCCAGAGCCTTGCTCTGGTGCTGGAGCTCAGAGGAAGCAGGGCCTTGTAAGTTCAGTTTATTTGCTTGCCTTTTAAGAGGAACAGCTGGGTCTCCAGCAGCCTCTGTGTCACTGAGCCCCAATCCACACTGGTTTTTACAGCCCATAGTTATGGGGTCTTCTTTTCCAGGCTCTGGGACCCTGAGCTCTGGTGTGGGACTGGGACCCCTTGCTCCTCCAGGCAGCCTCCCCAGAGACGATCTCACTTCGATTAAAAAAGCAGCACATGTGGGTGCCAGACCAACCTGTTCTATGTCTCCGCACCTCTTACCAGCCTCAGTGTGCTTTCTTCTTTACTTCTCTAATGGTAGGACTTCCATTCAGTCAGCTTTCCAGTGGTTCGGGATGATTGTTGTTCTGTATTTTAGTTGTAATTTTGATATGGTTGTGGAAGGCTGCAAGTACAGGCGATTACCAACACTGCCATCTTGGTTCCTCCATGAAATCTACGTTTTCTTAGTTTTAATTGCCAGCATGGTAAATATCAATAACCAAAACCTCTTTTAAAAAAACTAAAGCTATTTAGTGTCCTCAATAATTTTTAAGAATACAAAGGGGTCCTGAGACCAAAATATTGTGCTTTATCAAAGGACCCAATATTTCCTGATATGTGTTCATCTTCTACAAGGAGATAAAAGGTGCTTAGATAAAGTGGTCCATGCAAAAAGAATTTAGGAAACACTGCAATGTATTCCCATTTACTCCACCCCTTCCACCACAAATTAAAGGGCTGAGGGATTCTGGAAATACAAATACTCTTCCAGTTTCCTTATGTCAGCATTTCCCCTATTTAAACTGCTCTTGACTATCAGTTTTAAAATTTAGCCAGAATTATTTTGTCAGCCACTGAGAGCAAGATTGAGATGCAAGTTCAGATTGTGAGAGAGTAATTGTATTTTAAGGGCATCATAAAAGAAGAAAAGGACATGCATACTAAAGAAGATAATTTTTCTCCCACGGGAAATGTCTATCAGGAAATCAGCAGACTTCTGTTCCCAATTTCAAAGACCTGCTCTAGCAAAGTCGCTTCCACTGCATTTCACCCTTGTTCCATCTCCTCTGTGCTTATTCATTGTTACCTCCTTTGTGCATACTTACTACTCCTTTGAAATATAAAATTTTAAAAGATGTCCTTTCTTCTCTCTCTCTCTCTCTCTCTCTCTCTCTCTCTCTCTCTCTCTCTCCTTTGAATGCACAATCACTGTTTCTAGAAAACATTTTTCTAAGCCATGTATGTGCCCTTAGAAGACAAAGCATGGTTGGGGCAAAGGAAAATGTTAGTTATTACTCATTCTCTGCTAATTCCTCGTGCCCAGGCTATGGGTTACTCTGGGGAGAGAGAGCCCAGGACAACTGCCACCCCATGCTCAAGGAGCCAGAGCTGCAAGGGTGTAAGGGAAGGTGTTAAATTCTTTCCCTTGTGCTATTTCTGTTATAGCTCAATTCTGTGACAGGAAAATCTCCCTCTCTATCTTAAAATAGTCTGCAAAGAAAGCAGAAAAGCTGTAAATCATTAGCTGTTGCCCCCTACTGATTGCTAAGGAACCTAAACACAGCAGAGGAGGGTGTTGGGAATTTGAGAAAATTCTTTCAGAGAAGAACAGGGAATAGAACTAAAGTAGAAAAAGCTTAACAGGTGATTTTGGATTAGGGAACCAAGGGGCAGATGTTGCTTTTTAAAGGAGAATGACTATTTTGAGAAAGTCTCTAAAGGAGTCATGATACTAACAAAAGAAGTCCAGAGTGGAAAGTACTTGAGCTTTAGCTGAGCTGGTCAAGGGTCTCCCTTGTTGTGCATCTCCTGTTCTTCCTTTCTGACCCTCCCTGAGTCTGACGGATCAAATAATTCCAGCTAAGATTTTGATAGTCAACTGCAGTTTAAAAGAGTGTTGGTCCACTTGGGTATTTATATTTCATGGTTGGGGAGGGAGGATGAAAGGAACAGACTGGTAGGTCCAAACTCCGACACTGATTATGTACAACCTTTGGTGTCAATACTTTAGAGGTCAGGCAGGCTCCAATGGGAGCCTCTCAAATTCTGGCTCCTCTGGAAGGACCTACCTGTAAGTAGTGAATAAACCCCGTAGTGTGGGGTTCATTCTCATGGTTTGTTGCTTTTAGTTTTTATTGTTTGGCTTAGTCTACATATGCTTCCTGACAGCAAGATTTTATGTCTGCTGTGCTCATTGTTGGAGCCCCGCTAAGTTGTAGCACATGCTGTGTATACATACATGTGGCCTTTGGCCGTATCTCCGGGAGGATCGCAGTATATCCTTTATTACACAGCACCAAACAAAATATTTGAAAACCAAAAGCATTTGTCAATATGCATAAGATTAGTAATTTCCATTTTCTGCCTAGTCCTTCAGAATTTCATTATATATGCAAAGTGGTCAGAAATAGACATATGTAAAAGACTGAACGTGTACTATTTTAAGAGTGCAGCAGAAACTCAGGGAGGTTGGTTCCATATCCTCCACAGTAAATAGCTGCATGAGAATTATTTGTTTTCTTCATATAAGAATATGTGAAGCCCTAACCAGTTTGGCCCAGTGGATAGAGCGTCGGCCTGCGGACTGAAAGGTCCCAGGTTCGATTCCGGTCAAAGGCATGTACCTTGGTTGCGGGCACATCCCCACTAGGGGGTGTGCAGGAGGCAGCTGATTGATGTTTCTCTCTCATCGATGTTTCTAACTCTCTATCCCTCTCCCTTCCTCTCTGTACAAAATCAATAAAATATATTTTAAAAAAAGAATATGTGAAGAAAACAAATAATAAGAATAGGTCACATTTATTCATATAAGAATAGGTCACATTTATTCTTATCTTGACCTTTCTGAAGGGAATTTTTGTATCGAATATCAACTATCTACTGATTCTAAATAATGTGGTAGTCAGAGTTTATCTTGTAGACCTTTGTGAAAGATGTAGGACCTCCAAATATATACAAAATCCAATTGTTGTTCTTTAAAAACTGTTATTAGCACGAGAACTGGAATAAGACTCAGTGTGCTTTAATACCAAAAAGAGGGGGTCATTATACTAAGAGTAAATTTTAAAATTTAGAATGGACATAAAATGTGCTTAAATAAATGTTTTTATGGTTTTTTTTAAGGAATGACCTATTTTCTAATGGACTTGTTTGGGACTAGTCTCTTGGAAACATGAAGGCTACTCAAATTTGTCATCGCTTGTTCTTTGATCAGTACATACTTTTCTTAGGAAATAGAAACTCCAAGTTTGTTTATCTTTTTGCCCTGGAGATTTCACTCATCTTTCCTGTATTATCCTGCAGGGCTAGGTGATTAGGTACATTTATTTTATTATGTTTCCTTTCAGAATGGATTTAAATTCTTTTACTTAAAAGCCATCCATCCCTTCAGGGAATGAAGAGGGCTTATTTTCGTGGGCCTTTTAGACTCGTGTGAACTCTCTCATCCAATAGGAAAGCATTTTACCTTCCAGTAATGCTGAGCTATCTTGTGTTTCTCCAATATTTGGTAGGTTTTAGTTGTGTTCCCCTCTGTCTTGGATGTCCCCTCCAAGCTATTAAACACTTAGTTCATTCTTCAAACCTTATTTCTGAATCAGTTCTTTGTGAAGCTTTTGCTTTCCATCTTCGCTTCCCCATTCCTTGCCCCAACTCCTAGGTCAGAGTTTATTGCAGCTTCTCTAGTATCTCCACACCACGGATATACCTCTATTATTACCTTAACCACACTATATTGTGGCCATAAGGTTAACTCTCCTAATTTCCTTTAGCTTTATAGGAGTTAAGTTTATCTTCCCAATCTCTGTCAGCTCAACTCCAGGGTCTCCCCACGAAACTCCTAAATAATGACTTAGATGTGATTACAACACCAAAAATGTATTAAGATCTCACTACCATATTTTATCAATTCCAAGATGTACATATTTTTCATCCATATGTAAACATCTCTAAAATCAGGATGCACCTTAAAATTGATAAAGTCTTAGGTGAAATACAGTGTATTCTAGCCACTGTACCAATTTCTTCATATTACATTTCATCCTTTATAATACACTAAGGTAAGAACTATTAATATCCAGTTTATGGATGAGGAAACAGAGTCTTGAAGGGATTCAATAACTGACTCAAGGTCACATAGCTACTAAGAGGCAGAGTGTGAGTAAAATTTAGTTATTAATGTCTCCATCACCCATTATCTTAATTACTATCCTTGGAAAGAGTGGTAAGAATGGAAGAAAACTAGTATCTTTAGGACCTCTATAATATAGCAGCCACTGTGATGGGTACTTTAAATAAAACTCCTAATTTTATCCTCACAAAAACTTAATGAGGTAGATATTACAGCCTTTATATTATAGACAAGGAAACCGAGGCTCATGTTAGATAGCTTGTTTGAAGTCACATAGCTGGGAAGTGCCGAAGGCAGGATTTGAACCCAGGGCTGTTAGGTTCCAAAGTCCCTCTCACTACACTCTTATTTTGTAATTTAATTCATGCATTCATTTATTAGATATCTATTAGGACCTACTACATACCAATACATTGATACTGTCATAGGGGCAGGGGTACAACAGTAGACAAGGTAGGCATCATTCTGGCTTTGCAGAGTTCAAACAAGAAAAATAGATTGTTTATTTGAGAAAGTGTTCCTAATTGGGTTTTGCAAAGGAAGTCCATAAAATTGATGTCTTCAGTCGCTAAGGTTAAGTAGCCGATCTTTGAGATTGCATCCCCGGGTGTTAAGGAAGTTTTAGAGCAGTGATTCTCAGTCTTGGCTAAAATTGAAATGACCTAAAAAGACTTAAAAACTACTGATGCCTGGGCCTCACACTTGACAATGCTGGTTTGATTGTTCTGGTGTTGGGCTGGGGCATCGGAATTTTCTAAAGCTTCCAGGTGATTCCAGCATGCAGCCAAAGGCGAGAACTGTAGCTTTAGAGACGTGCTCCATCGCTGGCACTGGGAAGTGATTCCAGATGATGAGGCTGAGCAAGGGACAAAAGAACACTGATTATGTAGAAATAATAATGTCTCTCTAGTCGTTGTGTACCAAGAACATGTCTGACCACTTGACATGTATCGAGTCAGTTTATAGTCCTACCAGCCCAGTGAGGAAATCGCTTTTACTGTTCCCATTTGAGAGCTGAGAAAACTGAGGCCCCACAGCACACACCCAGCAGCTTTTACCTAAGCAGTCTGGTTCCAGAGTTTCTGATATTAACCGCTACAACATATTGCCTGTGAATATAGGGTAATTGAAATTTTATACCAAGAAGAATTATAAGAGAAAACATGTAATAATGGCAGAATGTCATTAAATAAGTTAAACAGTTAATAAGTGTGGCTGCATATAACACCTTTGAGCTATTTTTATATATACATTTTGTCTTTTATAAAGAAATACCCTTTCTCCCCTTTTAAGGAAAAAGTAAGATGGTTTCACAGAATAATCTTCGTGAGTCACTGTGAGAATTCAAATACGCAATCTTTGGTATATTTAGCCCTTTCAGTGTTTTCATTTTTCACTTGGGTAAACTGTGATAGGTCACCAGCGTTACCGAGTGGCACATTCTAGGGTGGCAGTTCCCAAAATGTGTTCCACAAAGTATTAGCTCTAAGAGTTGACCTTTGGAAAACGGGTTCCATGGTCAAATCAATTTAGGAAATGTAGCAAGGCTGTTCCTTCCTCAAAGAATTTGAACGTTAGGCTCTGAGAAGTCCAGCTGTAAAGAACTTGAGTTCTAGTAAGCCTGCTGACATCTCATGGAACTAGTGTTTCCTTAATACACTTCAGGGTACACTGTCTGTGGTAGAGACTGCAGTTGTCCCACCGTATCCATTTTCTTTTTGTTTTAGAAAAAGAACCTCTGAATTTCAGTTAGGCACATGGCTTTCCAGCTAAAGACTACATTTTCCATCTCCTTTGTAACCAGACGTGGCTGTGTGAATATGTTTTTGCCAGCAGAATGTGAGCAGCAGTGATGTGGGTAGCTTCTGTGTTAGTTCTTTAAAGGAAGTGGCTTGCTCTCTACTTTCTATCTTTTTCCCTTCTAGCTGGTGACTCAGTTTTGACCACATAGCCAGGACAACACTTTAGGGGATGCAAAGTAAAAGGATACGAAGAATCCGGGTCATGGATGGCTTTGTGGACTAGCCATCTATCTCCGAATTGTTTCACGGGAGAGAAAGAAAATCCCATCTTGTTTGAATTATTGCATTTTGGGAGTCTTTGTTATAGCTGCTTAACCTAAACTGCCACTAATCACTGTCCTAGATTTCTCTAAGAATTTTATGCTTCGGTTAGCATAAACTTCCTGAGTTCTATTGGCTTTTTGAATAAATGTTTCTAATGAGAAATTCCCAAGTGCCTTAAAGGAAGCTAAAATTTTAGGTCAAATAACATTCAGACTGAAGCTAAGTTGTTGACTTAAGATTAAAATAATGTACAGTCAAATCAAGAAACATTTGCTCAAACCGAGCCAGGTTCAAGACTGGACTTCCTAATGAAAGAAGATGAGGTTTTAAATGACTCATGTTGTGTATGGTATCACTAATTCTCCTAAGTGTGTTTATACGTAAGTGTCTCAAGCTACTGAAATAAATGAATGATTCATATTGGCTTCAAAAAGAAAACCTTTGGGGTTTTTCTGTGTCTGCTCAGTATTTTACTTACCATTATTTAAAGGCTTATTCAGGACGTTTAACGGCAGACACACTGGCAACAATGTCATTTCTGACCTCAGTCAAACATAATAGGAGAGAGCAAATTGTGTTTTCCTCGGAAAAGAAAACCACAGCATACTTTCCTCCTGGACTAATTTGATTTCCTTTTGCTGCAGAAAGTCCAGAGCAAATGACTGCAATTCTACCGTGAGCTTCCACAAGTTGAAACTGAATGTCTGTGATTTCACTCCCCATGATGACTTTTCTGCTCTAGTGCTTGGGTTTCCATCTGAGGGCCCCTGATTACTGAATGTGCTGCGAGATCTTAATGTAACTGAGCACGCTTGGCTTGGCCCTGCTTTGGGGCAATGGCATCCTGCTGGCTCCTGTGATGGATGTGTCTAGAGCTTTAGCCCTGAAAACTCCAGTCTCCAAGGAATACTTGATTTTGCCTCTGACATTTATGAAGGACACCTGTGTAATGTCTGACCATGGCCGGACGCTCTGTATCTCTACATTTGTCATGGTGCCCGTGTTTAGCTGCAAGCTGGGCAATGAGAAGGAGCTGTTTTCTAGTTGGAAATTGTAACAAGTTTTGACTTTTTCATTGCGACATCTGTGAAGCAGAATGAGATTTGATCAGTGTCTAAAAAATCTTTATTAAATTTACTACCAGAAACGGATCAAATTTCAGATCCCCTTTGCTGGCATTAGCTCAAGGTAAATCTTTTATTAGGGTGTACAGGAATTCTAAAGAAAAAGTGAAACCAATAGCTTTATAGATTTTTCTTGTGTTATGTTGGGTTTCCTAAAAACGAAGAAAGAATTTTTTTTTTTTGGAGAAAGTATAAAAAGTACGTGTGCAGAAGGAAAACAGAAAAGGAACCATGATATTTCATATTTTTAGGCTTATTTTGATCCATTTCCTGTTCTTTATTTAAAGATTATAATATAGTTCTTTGCAGGTCATCTCATCTCTGAAACATTCTCACTCGGTTATCAATGAAACCCAAAGGCATCTGTGGGAGTCAATTATTCTTTCAAAGACTAGCACAGCTTCACTACCAACAAAACAAAATAGCACATATCCTCTACTTTATAATATCTTTTAGTAAGAGATTTGTGAGCCTTTTGGGTGCATATGCTATGAAAATGCAAAATGGTGGTAATGGGCAATGTAAAGGGGAAAAGGGGTTTCTATAGGGTCCCTTTCTAAAAATTTTAATGGTTGATTTGAGAGAGAGAGAGAGAGAGAGAGAGAGAAACATCAATTCTTGTTCCACTTATTCATGCATTCACTGGTTACTTCCTGTCTGTGCCCTGACCAGGCATTGAACCTGCAGCCTTGGCATATCTGGACAATGCTCTAACCAACTGAGCCACCCAGCCAGGGCTTATAGGGTCCCTTTTTAAAAAAAAATATATTTTACTGATTTTTCACAGAGAGGAGGGGAGAGGGATAGAGAGCTAGAAACATTGATGAGAGAGAAACATCGATCAGCTGCCTCCTGCACACTCCTCACTGGGGATGTGCCCTGCAGCCTTGGCATATCTGGACAATGCTTTAACCAACTGAGTCACCCAGCCAGGGCTTATAGGGTCCCTTTTTTTTTTTAAAAAAAAAATATATTTTACTGATTTTTCACAGAGAGGGAAGGGAGAGGGATAGAGAGTTAGAAACATCGATGAGAGAGAAAAGGGCATGTACCTTGGTTGCGGGCACATCCCCAGTAGGAGGTGTGCAGGAGGCAGCTGGTCGATGTTTCTATCTCATCGATGTTTCTAACTCTCTGTTCCTCTCCCTTCCTCTCTGTAAAAAAAATCAATAAAATATATTAAAAAAACAAAAAAAACAAAAACATGTATCCACACAACATTCGTGATACGACACACCTGCTTCTGTGCCAGGCTGCTAATTTTTCCTTTATTCTCATTCTGTATAAATAGGATCTTCTAATTTCAGCATTCCATTCCTGAAGTGAGTTCTCAGGCCATTTCCTACTGCAGAATTTCAAACAACACGGGTCATGTTTGTGAAGCTTTTTTGGTGAAGAGCTTTAGTGTAACAACACAGTGAGTAAATGGTCAACAAATAGGCTTTCATGGTGCCTCTTAGATTTTTAGAAAGAACCCTTCCACCCCCCACTATTTCTTTCAGTTGAATAGCTTCATGTTGTAACTTGCTATTAAAAAAACTATCCAACTGTCCGAATCCTTCCTGAAATGAGATAGGATTTACTCACTAAATAAGGTCAAGAGATCTACTTATCAATGCAGCCAAGTATTTATACTTGCCATGGCTATATCCGAGCACTGGGCAAGGCTTCTGCCGTCATTTGTGAGGTCACATTCACTCTAACAATTCAAATTTTGCCAACTAGTGAGAGCCTTCACCTCCTGAAAACTCCTACCAAGTCTATTTTTAGGGTATCTTTGGGGGTATCCGCTCTGTACTCCTAAATAGTCCTCTGCTCAGTGGTTGTCCCCTTATCTGAGAAAATCTCTGAGAGTAGTTAGTGCCTGCTGTCCCGACACCCCTAGAGCTCCCAAAGCTACAAGCTTGGGGGACCAAGGGCAGTCATATGTCCTGCAATTGACCTTGACTCAGAAACAAGCAGTGCTCCACAGAGAATGCATTTTGTCAGCAGGCACACGAAGCGGGTCTTAGCCTGTGTCTCCTAAGTTCCTTTGGGAAAACAGTTTTTGTTTGTTTGTTTTTTTCTTCTTTCCATTTTGGCCTGTAGCACCTCTCCTTTAGAGCTCAAACATGAGTCCACGGGTCCTGAGCAGGATAGTCAACATGTTCCCTTCCAATCCCAGGTGTCTCCCATGGCGTGCCTTGAAAAGCCCTACTCCCTGCAGCCACCCCGCGCCCCTGGGCAGATCAGTTTGTGTAACAGACACCTGTGGGCTGCCACTACCTCAGCAGACATGCTCAGGCGTGTCTGAATCCCAGCAGAGGCAATAACTTTGGCTGAAACCAAAGTCCCATTCTTAACAAAAACGCACACAAAATACTATGAAACAGAGTCTTTTAATGGAAGATGCCCATACGAACTTGGGTCATGCATGCATACTTCATTTCTAATCCAAATAAATTCCTAGGCCCCATGTGGTCCAGTCTTGGCACAGTACCATGTGAAAGAAACAGTCTAGCAACCAGAAGTAATTGAAAAGTAATTCCCACATTTATTTGGGCTTTTTAAAGAACATTAAATGAACAAGTTTGTAACCCTTAGTGACACTTCAGAAGCTCTTCTTTCCTATATTTCTTTCCCAAACCTGCTTCTATGTGTTTTACTGTGTCTTCTTTTGTCTTCCCAATTGTCCCTCTCTTTCTCAAAATCTAGGAATTTCTGGCAAAACGGAACTCATCTTAATGGCCCAAAGCAGAAAGGAAGCTAACAGACCAAGAAAAGATCCTTTTTAGTTTCCAACTTTAGGAAATTCAAATGCATTAGAACAGTGGTTCTCAACCTTCCTAATGCCGCGACCCTTAATACACTTTCTCATGTTGTGGTGACCCCCAACCATAAAATTATTTTCGTTGCTACTTCATTACTGTAATTTTGCTACTGTTATGAGTCGTAATGTAAATATCTGATATGCAGGATGTATTTTCATTGTTACAAATTGAACATAATTAAAGCATAGTGATTAATCACAAAAACAATATGTAATTATATATGAGTTTTCCGATGGTCTTAGGCGACCCCTGTGAAAGGGTTGTTCGACCCCCAAAGGGGTCGCGACCCACAGGTTGGCAACCCACAGGTTGAGAACCACTGCATTAGTGGGTACAGGTTGATTAGACGAGTGATTGTAATCAGTAGGGCAGGTATAGGAGTGGAGTTAGATTTTAGGCCATGGGGTAGGTCAAGCTTGGGTAAGTCAATAAAGACTTCACAGAAGAAAAGACCTTGGCCTTTAATGATAAATTGTGCTTTTTTCAAATGGGTAATTTCCTAAGACAGAAACCCAAGAGGCATCCCATTCCTCTATCCTCTACAAATACTTTTAGTCCTTATGGCTTATTGATTCTATCTCCTTAACAACTCTTTTATCCATCTCTTCCTGTCCATCCACATTACCATTGTTTATTGTTACCACACCATGGACTTTGAAAGTATACAATCGCTTCTTATTTATCTTCTTGTCTATAATCTGATACTCTTTGAAAATATTTACCTTGTAGCTTGTCATCTAGATAAGTAGCTTTCTTTCTTTCTTTCTTTCTTTCTTTCTTTCTTTCTTTCTTTCTTTCTTTCATCTCAAGACTCCTTTACACTCTCAAAAATTATTGAGGACACCAAAAACTTTTGCTTATGTGAGTGATAGCAAATTTTTACCACAATTGAAATTAACACTAAGAAATTTAAAAATTAAATTAAAAATAGAAAGATAAAAATAATCCTGTTACATGTTAACACAAATAAAATATTTTTAGAAAAATATAATTTATAAAACAAAATAAAATTTAGTGAAAAGAGTGGCATTGTTTTTTTTTTGCAAGTCTTTGTAATGTTGGGTTTAATAGAGGACAGAAGGATTCATATATCTATTTCTACATTCATTCTGTTGCAATATCACATTTTGTGTAACCTCTGTAAGCCTCCACTAAAAACTCATAAAAAGTAAGAGTGAAATATTATTATGAAAATATTTTTGACCTTGCAAACCTTCTAAAAAGGTCTTGGGGACCCCAGGGCTTCTTGGGTTACACTTTGAGAACTGCTGGTATAGATTTTTCTAAAGTACAAATCTGATTTTGTTTCCTCCTTGTTTAAAATCTTTCAGAAGCTCTCTTTTGCCTACAGAATAAAATAAATGCGGGCATGGGAAGACACTAAGGTGACTCCTAGATTTTAGGCTTAGGTAATTGGATAAACAAAATAGAAAATAAGAAAGGAGAGAAAGGAGAAGCATATTTTTCACAGCGATGAAATTGATGAATTCAGGTTTTTTTTTGGTCATGGATTTTGAGGTGAGTACCAGTGAGAGAATGGATATTGACCAGCCCAAATATGACAATAGAACTTGGGCCTGGAAGCCCAGGAAGCCAAACCACACCTTTCTGTGGCAATTGGCCCAGAATGGTCAGTGGCTGCCAATTTCCCTATTTTTTGCCACTACTTCCAAACTAGGACCAATCAAAGAAAGCCAACTATGTTCTCCAAACCAATAATATTCTATGCCCTGCTTCTACGGTAGATACCCCACCTCCAGCTTCCCTGGGGCTCATAATCTCCAATCAGAACTTAAGCCTTTCCTTTTCTTTTTCACTATAAAACTTCCCCATTCCTCTGTCTGCCATTGAGTCTTTGCCAAACACAAAAGATGATGACTGACTCCCTTGATATAGCAAACTGAATACATACTTTCTGTTTGTTCTCATTTGGTTGACCTTCATTTATTTCTACACCAGTACATGAAAGTGTCCATGAGAGGCTGAGTTAGGGAAGATATGGCTGAGCAAACACCATCCTGAACAATGGACCAGTCTAGACACCTTGGGAAGCTGCTTAATCTCAGTAACTTTATATATTTCAGTAGAGTTGGTGGTGAAGACTTCTAGTGCATACATCTCAAGTCAGTTGTCATGGTTCCCAATCATTTTTATAGTTGAATAAATCATCGAAAGCATTGTTTTTATTAACCTGCTATCCAATGTTTCATCCTCTGGAGCTCTGCCTTTTGGTTTGGCGTTAAACTCTGTTGATTTGTCGATTAATGAGTCTTTGAATTTCTTTCTTTATTCTCTGTCACATTGCCGCTGCCCTTGTCCATGTGTTCATGATCTCAAAGCAGCAATCAGCGGTGACCCCTTTGAGCCTCTTTTCACTCTAAATTATTGTGCATGCTAAGTTTATGTTAATCTTGCCCTAACTTCTATAGTGTTAGTAATTTCCACAAGCATTTGCTCTACTTGTAAACTTCAATTGACATTTGTGCCCTCCCATCATATGGCTCCCCTAAATGACCAGCAGCCTCTGTACTGCTGTTTTCGTGCCTTTGGTCACTCTGTTGCTTTATCTTATTTTTACCTTTCCATGTGTTCTTGCTTGACTCATCCTTTAACTCTCACTTTGTCCTTCAGTAGTCTAACCCTCTGTACTAGATCCTTCTATTGTGAACTTGATTATGCTGCGAACTACGTTTCACTGTGAGGTTTCAGGTTAAAGTTGGCCATAAGTGAAGCTGCAGGAGATTTGGGAGGCATAAGTGAAAGCATCAGCCATTATACTTGGAAAGTTGCTTATTGGTTAGATGCCAAGATGCCAGCAGGTTCCAGTTTGTCTCCTGCTTCTCCACTCCACTTCCAGCTCTCTTTCCCAGCTGCCCATCCTACTGACCAACAGCAGTGCTGGGCCCACCACCAGATCCTTTGCTGTAAGCTAGAGGCTTAGCTCCAAAGAGTCAACACTCTTCCATTCAGTGGCTCCCTTCTACTACCAGCAACTGGATGTGCTGGGCTCCTAGATTCAACCATGAATGGGAAGCAGAAGACTGCAGTCCTTTTTCCTAGACCCACTGGCATCTAATACCTGGTTGCATAATCTCTGATCTTTGTCTTCCTCGCTCTCACTGAATTCTTATCACTTTGGGTGACAAAAATCTGATTTTATGTTATCAAACATGCTTCCATACTCTATATATATGGAATTTTTGATATTTTAATGAAAGCTATTTCTATTTTTAATTCAAGGTGCCCTTTTACTTTCATGCACCTTACTAGTGCAATTGAGAGCCAAGACTATGCCATAGATTTATAAACGTCCTCTTACAAACTTGAAAGCCAAGAATTTGACTCAGTTTTCTTTCCGAACCTGCTCTAGCTGAAGGGTAGTTCATATAGAAAGCTATTGCTGCTTTCTCAATGTTGAAGGCAGAGTGCTGGAAAATTGTGGGATGATAGAAATGTGGTTTAATATCTCCAAATAGTATCTTGGTGTGGGGGAATAAAATTCAAACTTCTCATGGAATGAATGGATTGTATGTCCTTTTAGTAATGCTATTTTTTGCAACCAGACTTTTGATAAAAATTGGTCACCAGCCAATTTGAGGCTGCATTTTCTGGCAAGGAACCTAAGTTCATGTGTTCTGTGTTCTTGATTAAGAGCAGATTTATATACTTAGAAATCTCCTGGAAAAAAAAAAAGAGCAGAATGTAGCTTGAAATTCTGTTGCAAAAATGAGAAAATATAACCAGCTTTCTTACATGAATGCATGATCACCATAATATTAGTCTTCTAACAAAACAACCCCCCCTTTTTTTTAAAGAAAAAGGAAAAAGAAAAAGGAATATTCTGCTATTTTCTTTTTATAGAGAATTGAGGATTGCTGGGGAAAATAATTCTGACCTCTGACTCAGACAGATTTCCCAGTATCTCAGACTTTTGACACCACTTTTTAATTGAAACTGGGAGTGATATTTGGTGTGTCTTGGAAGCCTGATGTTCCTCACTCTATGAACATGTAGTTAGGTAAGTCATTAACCCAGACAGCAGAGCTTTGAGAGCCTTGGAAAGTGAAGAAAAGCATCAACATTCAGTGCTGATTTCTACAGAACCATTTTCTAAGAAAAATCGTGGCTCTTCTTATGTTCCTCTGTGCGAAGATTGGCCTATCAAACAGATAGTGGTGATAGTGCACAACATTGTACAGTTGGGCCTTGACTTACGAGTTTAATTTGTTCCGAGACCAAGCTCGTTAAGGAGCTCGTTAACTCAAATTACTCTGTCAACTCAATGCAAAAAATCAGCCGAGAGACAGCTGGTATCTCAAAAAACTCGTTAGTCGGGACACTCGTAAGTCAAGGCCCCACTGTATATGTATTTAAAGCCACTGAATTGTACACTTAATAATGGTGAAACTGGCAAATTTTATGTTATATATATTTTACCATATTTTTTTTTCAAAAAGTAAAAAGGAGGGCCCATCTCCTCATATAAGAATTCTGGATAAGCTTAAGAAGGTCAATGGATTGGTGATTTATATGTTGGCAGAGGGAAGAAGCAAGACTCTCCACAAGAAAAGATTTATATAAAGTTCCTGGAAAAGGATTCTGTGTTACTGTTTTATGAGCAAAGATTTTTAGGTTACTAAAATGGAGAGAGAGAGAGAGAGAGAGAGAGAGAGAGAGAGACCGAGTTTCTTTTCTTCATTTCCATTTTCAAGTCCTGATGTTTATAGATTGTGAAATTTATTCACTTATTCATTCATTCTTTTCTCTTTAGCAAGTACAATCTCTAATAATATGGGAACTTATTTTATTTTAGGAAATATTTTAAATAATTTGAAAAGTAACTTAATTGTAAATATCATGACATGAATAATGAAATCAGCAATACATTGGTCTCCACAGTTTTGCTTACGCTGAACTATCATAATCTGACATTTCCAAAGGAAAGAATCTTCTTTCTTTTTTAAATATAAAAGTTTGGGGATATGTCCTACTGATTTTCTAAACTGTCATAGTATTCGATTCCTTCCATTTCTGTTTGTATTAAGTACATTTTTCCCCATAACCTGGAGACTAATTGCCTTTACTTATACCACACGCATATTTTATAATGAATGAAAAGTCATACACATGACCTAGAGCTTTAGGATATATTTTCATATTTGATATATTTCATATTATTTCTGCAGGCTTAAACTTTACCTCAATTTCTCCATGATAGCTAGATGTGAAATGCATAGTTTTTATATGATTGAAAATGAGTTGCCATTTTGATTATCTGGAGATCCTCCAAATGGTGCACCTTTAGAAAAGGAGTCCTATCTTGGTTTATAGAAATGAAAATAATTCTAGTTCTATCTTTAGCTTGATTTAAATGTGAAGGTTTGAACCAGTGAACTGTCTTTGGAAAATCTTGATTCTGCCGAATCTCTAATATTGAGCTGTGTCAAACGGATAAAAGACAGTGGAAAGTTAGACAATTTCCTGTAAATATAATAATCAAATTACCTGTAATTATAAATGAGAACTGGGTGTTCAAATGTTTGCATGCATATATTTCAGATATTAGAACCATCACCGTTTTTCTCCAAGAATACATAGCAGATTTGATTATAGGTTATCTAGGCTATTTTTAATCTCCCACTTTAATCTTTTAGGGTAGATGTGGTCATACACATTGCCAAATGAGTAGTCAGGCTTTCTTCTGTTGCCAAGATGGGATTTGTAACAAACCTGCTGATAAGATTTTACTTTCTCTGTAGAAACCACCCTGTAACAAACCAGGATTTTTGGCCACAGCAGGGTCCCCCACCAAGAGCTAAATAAGCCATGGTATTGAGAAGCCAGGCCGGAATTTGGCTGTTTAATTGTTTTCATGTGTTTGCATTCGAACGGCTGTGAACCCTGACTAGTCAGCTGTACAGAGGTCAGCATTGGAATCCAGGCCTTGCTCTCAAAGAGCTAAAGCGACAACGCTCCCTTAGTAGCCTGACTTAGCAGTCTCTGTTTCTCGGGAAATAAATTCTGCTTTTGAAAGGACGTAAAGTTATTTTAAGATAAGACCCTCTCTCTAGTCCAGTTTCACTTCCACTTCCTCCTCTTTTCTCTTGATATTTCTTAAAATCCTGCAATGATCCAAGTAAATAAACCTACACCTTAAAATGCTACCAAAAAAAATAGCTTCCAGGCTACTCATGCAGCATGCATTTTATATTCTTGTATAGATTCCCCAAATCTATTTTCTGAGGTAGGTATATTATACCATATGCTATTTTTATACCATATACAGCTTTATTGAGGTATAACTAATATGCAGAGAACTTCAAATATTTAATGAGTATTTTTGATGAGTTTGAACATTTACAAACACCTATGACACCATCACTCAGTCAAAGTAACAAAGGCTTAGAGAGAAAGAGTTTGCTAAAGATCCCAGAGATAATATGTGAACCCTTGGGGATTTGAACACTGCTCTTTCTGACTAAAAAAATCCGTGCTTTTTCCATGTCAAGGCTGCCAAGTTACTTTTTCACCTAGACTGATGTTGATGGCTGGCATAGGACTTGCTAGAGATATTAACATGGAAGACCTGCAGGTGTGGGTCTTATTTTCTCCATCGAAAATTAAGACATATAAAGATACATATGAGACACAACAAGGGAATTGGACTGTTCAAAAAGTCCAGAGTATGTTCATTTCTAAATGAGACAGACAAGGATAGTCACACTGTCTGATTCTGTCTGTTGCTCAGTTGTAAAGGCGGATGGGGTTGTGTGGATAGTAGGAGTGACGAAGGCCTGCTTCCCCAAAATACCGCAGAAGCACACATCACACTGTGTATAACAGATGGGCCCCTCTTTCTAGGGGATACAATATCATTTCATTAATACTCCTTTAAAGCAGGAGTGAGTTATGTACATATCTATATATGGTATTAGTTTTGGTAAACTGCTTATTAAATTTTATTTTCATATATTTGTCTTTCTCCTAATTATGTGCTTACAGCCAGAAATGTATACTTGAGGTATTCAAATCACTGAAAAGACAATCTTTCTTAACTTCTCCAGCATGTTAACATACTATGCAAGGAGATAAAGTTAAATTGTAAAGAGTTTTGATTCCTTTCCAATCATAAAAATAGAAGATTTGGTCAATATAAAAATGTTCAGAAAAAAAATCAAAGTGACTTTCAACTTCACCCAGCAGATATGACTGTTGCTGCCATTGGGTGTATTGGTAATGTTATTTAGAAGAAAGCTTTAGATATATTGCTGCATGGATGAAAAAAGTGAAGAAATGTTTGGTATTTTACACCATTCCTTATAAAGGAATTGAGATACACAATAGCGATATATTCTAGCATTTCATAGAAGAAGAAAACATCAATTGTATTATAAGCACACATTTTCAAGAAAAAAGAAACATAGATATAGAAAGTAAGTCCCACAACTACAGGTCTTCCATGCTAATATCTCTAGCAAGTCCTATGCTAGCCATCAACATCAGTTTGAATTTACAGGTGTGAATTCACAGTAAAAAAAACACACACACTTGGTTAGCCATAGCTGGTGTGGCTTATTTGATTGGAACATTGTCCCATACACTGAAAGGTCGCAGGTTCAATTCCCAATCAGGGCACATACCCAGGTTGCATTCTGATTCCCCACTGATTGCTATTTCATTTTCCTCTCTCTCCTTTCCTCTCTCTCTAAAAATCAATAAAAATATGTCCTCAGGTGAGGATTAAAAAACCCCCCCACACTGCTTGGTTACCTAGTGTTGAATGACATCCCCTTCTTCTAGCCACATCTGAGATCCTGTTCCAATGGCTGATGCTTTGTTTTACTTCTTGCTTAAAAATAGCTAGAGAAAGAAAACCATATGGACCAAGTCTAGAACTATTATTATGTAACAGATTGTATTTTTGAAAAATGGATGCAAAATAACTTTTAGAACCTTGCCACTCGCCCATCAAGAGATGGAGTCTGCCCTAGCTGGGTTTGCTCAGTGGATAGAGCGTTGGCCTGCAGACTGAAGGGTCCTGGGTTCGATTCTAGTCAAGGCATGTACCTTTGTTTCAGGTTCCACGGCCCTGGTTGGGGTGCATGCAGGAGGCAACCAATTGATGTGTCTCTCTCACACTGATGTTTCTCTCTATCTCTCCATCTCCCTTCTACTCTCTAAAAATAAATGGAAAAATAGCCTTGGATGAGGATTAACAGCAAAAAAAAAAAAAAGGAAAAAAAAGAAAAAAAAGAGATGGAGTCTAATTCTCTCCCTTGCCTTGCATTTGGGTGGGATTGTAATTGCTTCACAAACAATGCAGTTGAGGCCACTTGGCCTGACTTATGATACTAGCCGAGAGCAGGTCATAAACTTCTATTTGGTTCTCTTGGGATGATGGCTTGAGAGGAAGTCACACCACGGAAGCTGGCCAACTCCCCAATATTGCTGTGCTGTGCTGTGAGGAAGCCCAGATCGCCCACGTGGAGAGCGCACATAGAGAAACGCCGAGCTGCTTGGGAGGAGAGATGCGTCAGCCACCCCAAGCTGCTCCAGCTCCTCCGTGTCCCAGGCCAGCTACTGTGCGACTCCCGAGCCAGGACCATCAGCTGAGCCTTTCTGAATTCCCTACCTGCAGAAATCCAGAAAGATCACCCAAGCCACAACATATTTGGGAGATTTATCATGCACCACTAGATAACTGGAACAGAGTTTGATGCAGAAATGGAGTGCTGACATGAAAACCTATTGTGGCATTGGATTTTGGTCTGGGCAATGGACAGAATCCTTTTGGAAGAGACGGTTAGTGAAATCCTGAGGCACCGAGGGAGGATGTTAGTGAAAGGGGGAAGGAACCCGAGTAGAGTGTTAGCAGAACCCTGCAGGGCCTCAAGAAGGCTGTGAGGGCTCAGAACAAAGTGAGGAAAACATAATTGGAAGTTGGGGAGAAGGGGACCCCTGTTATGTAGTGGAAGAAAGTTTAGCCAATTCTTGCCTGTGTGATGTGGAACATAGATGTGTGTCTAATGAACTCAGTGATCTGGTTACTTCTTGCTGCCCGTAATACATTAACAGAGGCGAGTGATAAACTAATGAATCAATCATTCTGTTCTGAATGGGATTCCCAGAAAATGCAAAGGATTCAGAGCAGCCTATTCAGATAGCAAATATTCTTAAATTAAAAAAAGGTTTGAGGACAAAGATCTTAGGGAAAGATAGGACTAGAGTATTCTTCATAAGACCTCAGAAAGTTCCGAGGCATTATATAATACCTGCAATACGTGAGGTCACAACCCAGAACCACGTAGGTGAGCCACCCCCAAATTCTTGGCCCATAGAACCATGGGAAATAAGAAACTGATCATTATTGTTTTAAGCCACCCCAATTTGGAGTGATTTTTTTTTGGTAGAAATAGATAACTAGAACATATTTAAAAGAAGAATAATGCATAAAGTAATACTAATTTTTAATTTTAAAAATGATTTTTACCACCAGGGAATAGGGTAAACATTATTCAGACACATTACATAAAAATAATGTCTTATTTTACTTCAGAAGTAAAATATTTAAGATGAAAATGAAAACCTGCTTAAAGATTAAATCATATTTTATTTAAATGTCAAATCATACATATGCTCCTTTTTAAATTAAATAATCATTAAAACAAATTTGAAATATTTTTAGACTGCAGAATTTGGCTTTCACACTATGGGTGTTACAAAACTCACCTTTTCAGAAAGATGAGTGTTACAGACAGGGGGCCCATAAAAGATCATTTTAATTAAGTACTTAATTTCACCAAGAAGTGAAAGTTTCCATATGTCAGTAAAGTTTCTCACTATGTGTGTTTTCACAATGACTTGTTGAGAAAACCCACTTTAACTTTCTTTTACATAAAATTAATAATAAAGGGTGACTGACACTTTGCCTTTAATCAGTGACAGATACATATTGATTTAAATATAGCACTTTCTATAAACCTGATGAAATTCATATGATGTGTACAGTTGAACTACTTTGCAAAGGAGTGATATTGGAAGGCATTGCTATATTCCAAATCTTCTATAGCAGTGGTTCTCAACCTTCCTAATGCCACGACCCTTTTTCATACAGTTCCTCATGTTGTGGTGGCCTCCAACTATAAAATTATTTTCGTTGCTACTTCATAACTGTAATTTTGCTACTGTTATGAATTGTAATGTAAATATCTGATATGCAGGATGTATTCTCATTGTTACAAATTGAACATAATTAAAGCATAGTGATTAATCACAAAAACAATATGTAATTATATATGTGTTTTCTGATGGCCTTAGGTGACCCCTGTGAAAGGATCATTCGATCCCCAAAGGGGTTGCGACCCAGAGGTTGAGAACCGCTGTTCTATAGGCTTCTTCTTCAGCAACTTTTTTCTCCCCTCAGTTACCTCTCTTCTTCCTGCATCTTTCTAATCCTTCCTCCTTCTTCTGTGAGTTTTAAAAGATAGTTTTCTTTATGATAGGTCAACATATTATTTCTCTTTTCTTTGACAGATCCCTTTATCACTTGTATCTAGATAATATGTTTAGCCTAGTTGCAAGTTTTAATATTTAAGAAGAAAACCCTTCATTGTGTTAAAAATGGGTGACCTAGGTAATTATTTCTGACTTTAGGGGGTTCACATTTTTTTGTGGGAAATAGCCATGTGTTGAGCCCATCGCAATATTCTCAGACACATATAAGTCAAATGAATAGAGTGATTAGTATTTTGGAGGTGAAAATGGGGTTGAAGCAGTGATGTGCTAGCATCGGCTTGCACTGATTTGGGGATGATTTTATGGGAGAGTTGTCTTTTAAACTTAGCTTTAAAAGATAAGGGAAGAGTTTTTGCCAGGTTGAAAGGGAGAGTGGGCTGGGGAAGAGAAGTCTTAGTGTAATCATGGCTACATTTACTGGTTGCTAACGATGGTCCGGGTATTTAGATACATGATCATAATTCATCCTCAAAACAGTCCTATAAAGTAGATATTACTAACTCCATATAACATTGAAGATGGAGGCTTTGGGATTAGAAATCATGTCCACATCTGAAAGATTTACTACTCATCGACAAATAAGTGCATGAGGGAAAGGTTGAGGATGGGGTGGTGGACTAAGTTTAACAAAACACATTATTTCTCTTATCACCACTTTACATAGCCTGCTGTTTTCTAAAATTATGGATATATTTCTCTGGGAATTCTGGCTGGGGCAAACTTATTATCCAGGCAAACTCATTAATGAATCTTCTATATTAATGAATCATATGGCCCTTTAAGGTATTTTGTGGTTTATTCAGGTATTAAATTTCAGGATAGCAGTGAGTGGTAAGGTTGAAACAGTTGACACATAATGTCAATTGAAGTTGTGACCTGCCCAGTGTTTTGAATAGGGAAAGTTCGGTGGCCTGCAAAGGAGGGGAAGACCCTCAACAAAGTTTGCGGACAGCGACAGATTGAGAAATGACTTTTTAAAAATAGCTTCCAAAGCTCTGAAATTCAAAGACCACTTTCATTTCATTGCTTGCCTGTTCCATAGCGTAGTGATTTTTCAAAAGTAGCGTTCTCTCAAGGAAGGAGTAGGGATAGATAGTTTTGGGGCTTGAGACTCAGGGAGAGGGAAGGGCAGCCAAGAGAATTGGGAAAGAAATGCAGAAAAGGAGGGAGGAGGGCACCAATGAAGAAGCCGTTACCCTTTCCCACCTTTTCCATGCTAAGCACACATGTATGTAGTCACTCTTGTCTAACGCAGCCAGATGCTGAGAGGTTCTGCCTAAACAGCTGGAAACACCCCCAGTACTCCACCAGGATGGCAGCTTGGCATCCTCCCGAGGCTGCTCCATGGGAACTTATTTGATTTTTAGCTTTATAAAACAGCTTTACATACTTAAAATGAAAAATTTGATAAGATTTGACATATGTTTCCACCAATGAAACCATCACCACAATCAAGATAATGAACATACCCATCACCCTAAAAAATTTCCTTATGTCCCTTTGGAAAACTCTCAGAATTGCCCATTGCCCTTCTCACCTAGGGGTTATAAGGCTCCCTGACATCGTCCCAAGAACCATGTTGGGGTTGGGAGTGGGTGAGTGGATAAGGGTTAGGCTAAAGGGTCTTGATGTTTAGTGTCTAGAGTTTCCCTCAGTATGGCATCAGTGCCCTTAGCTACACCCAGTGGCTTCTAGTCCAAAGTTTCTAAGGTTGAACTTATTTAGTCTTTCGCTGGGGTGGTGGAGGGCATCTATGGGTTTATCTTATACAGACTAGTATCCAATTCTTCCATTTTAAGTCCCCCCTAGTACCCCAACTTCAGGGATACTTGGTAGATTCAACTGTTGAGCCTTTTCCTGGTTCTTCAAGGTCTTGCTTAGTTTCTCTGCCGGCATTTCATTTTCTCTTGTCTTCTAGGTTAGTTATTATAAGTCCACATACTTTCTAACCTTCCGAAGTTTAGCTGACATCTCTCTTTCCAATTGTATTCTATTCTTTTTGTTCTGTGGATTTGTAACTTAAAAAAAAGTTCTTTCAGTGTAACTTTAATGTGTTCTCAGGAGGGAATAGAGGTTAATGAATGGTTGGGATATGTTCTCTTTTGTTTAACTTAAAAAACAACAACCACACCTGTGAAATGTAACAAATGTATAGAAAAGTGTACAAAAAATATGGTGTACTGAAAGTAACCAGTCAGGTTAAGAAACAGCATTGCAGTCCACCAGAACCCTCTCTCACCCATGAAACACTCACACTGTAAGAATCTTCAGCCCATCACACTAAGTATAATTTCAGGGCACCCCAATGTCCTGGAACTTATCCTGAGTGAGTCACTTGATAAATAATCCAAATTAGTCTACTTTTCTCTGTATTTTCCTGCTCTCTACTGCATGGAAAAAAATTCCAAATAGTAGACAATATTTAGATGCTATAACAGATCTTGTTGAGTAAGCTTTACTTCAGCTAAATAAGTACTGTATAACGTCTTGTTAAGGAATATTTGTGTTCAGGTACGAACTGACTTTATCTAAAAGAAACTTCATCTAATGCACAAAACTGTTCCCCCCCTCGAGCTATTCATTCTATATGATGAATCCAATTTTCCAGTATGATTTCTTTTTCTGCAATTTTAGAAGGTCTTGGATAAACATAGAAATTAGACTGTGACATAGAGCCAGTATAAAATAAGTTGAAAAGTAATATTTCTTGGTAATGTCATTTATTCTCTACTTACTAGAAGCCTAACACCCTTTCTGTACAAAGGCCATGGTTTTCTACGAACCAGAAAAACTATAAATTTTACCAGCTGGTTTTAACTGAAAAGAAATATCAAAAAATTCCTCCTGTGGGCTCTGTAAATGCTGAGATAGTAGACTGACACATGAAATATAATAACAGCAGTTATTCATGTCTTTCTCCCTCTCAAACATGTCCTAATGATTTGTTATTCTACTCTGATTATAAATAGCCATGAAGCAGTCTCACTAATTGAGAGGCCTGCTGCTTTTTCTTATGTAAAGTGTCAAGTGAGTTGAATATTTTGGGGCACATAAATCTTTGTTTGGCACCTAAGTAGAGAACAAGTTAATGATTTAGCATACAGAGGGTAAATTGGTTATCAAGTGTTGTCCACATTTAGTTTCTTTTTTCTCCTTCAGGAATTAAGTTGAAATTGGTATCTTTTTTTTGGAATTTTGCGTTCTATCTGGGATTTAAAGAAAAAGATGGGAAAAATAAGCAAGTACATTCCATCTTCCTTGCCATGAGCGTGCAACCTTGGGAAGTGTCTGCAATGCGTGCAGCATTCTCCACAGGAGAAACAGGACCCTGGATGGTGTCTCCATACCTTCTAGTTCCAGGACTTGCTTTGTCACATTCCATCTCCAGCTGGTTTGTGTTGGCTTTTTTTCCCCTATTTAAGAGTCTTAGATTAACTTTTTTTTAAAAAAATAAGCTTTTTATTGTTGATAGTATTATAGATAGCCTCCCTCCCCCACCTTTACTTCCATCCTCCCAGCCTCTACCCACCTTCCCATGTCTTCATTTCCCTGTTGCCTGTGTCTATGGGCTATGCCTATCTATATATATAAAAGCTAGTATGCAAAGTGTCCCCATGGGGTTCCACTAGGAGACTGGGAGTTCTATCACTCGCTATGACGTGCGCTGGCCACCAGGGGGTGGCACGGATTGAAGGAAGGCCCCAGTCGGCAGCTGGCAGCCAGGTAAGGGAGGCCCTGGCTGGCAGCCGGAAGGAAGGCCCCGATTGGCTCTGATTGCCGGCCAGGCCTAGGGACCCTACTCGTGCAAGAATTTCATGCACTGGGCCTCTAGTAAGTATATACGTTCTTTGGTTTATCTTTTCTCGTCCCCCCAACCCCACATCGAGGTATGTCTGTTTGTTCCATGTTAGATTAGCTTTTGAAATGGAACATCCACTGTATAATCTCAGGAAAAAGCAATTTGCATTCACATTCTATGTACATTTTCTAACCTTGCTGAGCTTTAGAATTCCCTGGGAGTTTGTTGGTCACATTTCTGGGTTTGGATTCTGCTCCTAGAGAGTCTGAGTCTCCAGGCACTTTTGATCAAGCATTTTGTTTGTTTGTTTTTTATTCTTCTGCTCCTGTAACAGTGTCTTGAAGGGGTTGTTTCACTGTAGCGTCCCAAACTCTGCAGTTCAAAGACCACTTTCATTTCATTGCTTGCCTGTCCCATAGCGTAGTGATTTCTCAACAGTAGCATTCTCTCAAGGAAGGAGTAGGGATAGCTAGTTTTGGGGCATGAGGCTCAGGGAGAGAGAAGGGCAGCCAAGAGAATTGGGAAAGAAATTCGGAAAAGGGAGGGAGGAAGGCACCTGTGAAGAAGCCGTTACCCTTTCCCACCTTTTCCATGCTAAGCACACATGTATGTAGTCACTCATGTCTCACCTCAGCCAGATGCTGAGAGGTTCTCCTTAACAGCTGGAAGCAACCCCAATACTCCATTCGGTTACCTCCAAGTCCTCTGGGTCAATTTCCGACTCAAAGAAACATCTACGTGGCTCAGGGAAGCAAACCTGAAGTAGGAGTCAGGAGACAGTGGTGCTGGCTCCGGTTCTGTCATTTATTACCAAGCTGACTTCTGAATGTCCCTGGATGTTAGCTTTTTTGCTTACTCAAGATGACCTCTTGCGTCCCATTGAGCTCTCCATGTTTTATTCCAGCAGGCCCGAGTCTGAGGCAGAAAGCTGGTTTCTGATATAGTTCTGCTGCCTGCTGTTGTCAAGTAACCATTGCCTGAACTCGTTTGACGAGATTCTTTCTCTTCGGAATAAATCAATCTTTTTTGATGAGGTTGGCAATATTGCTTGTTTCTGCTTCTTGCTGACCATTGGCACCCCTTCTGTTTCTACACATGTTGCAAAGTCTGAAATGAAAGAGGCTGTGACTTGGAAATGTGATATGAGTTACAAACTAGTCATTGAATTTCCACCTGTTTGAATAAGGATTGAAAATTCTCTTGGAGGATTGAATAATTTTCTGATAGAGTGTCATGATTTTTTTAGTCTGCTTTCTTTCAATATTATAGTTATTAATACTAATAGTATTCTGACAAATAGCTTCATAAGTAAAAATCTTTTATTTTCTGGGATAACTAATAGCTCAAACTCAACCTGCCTTAAATAAACTGATCTTTCACTCAAAATGTGCTTCATTTCCCATGTTGTCTAACATTTGTTTTGTTTTTGTTAACTCTCACCAGAGGATATATTTTTTCATTGATTTTTAGAGAGAGAGGAAGGGAGGAAGAGAGGGAGAGAGAGAGTGAGAAAAGGAGAGAAACATTGATATGAGAGTCTCACATTGATTGGTTGCTTCCTGCATGCACCCTGACCAGGGCCCGGGATAGAGCAACCCAGGTACTTGCCTTTGATCAGGAATCAAACTCAAGACCCTTTGGTGCATGGGCCAACACTCTAACCACTGAGCATACCAGCCAGGGCATTTCCTAATATGTATATATATATTTTAATATATTTTATTGATTTTTTTACAGGCCTCCTGCACACCCCCTACTGGGGATGTGCCCGCAACCAAGGTACATGCCCTTGACCAGAATCGAACCTGGGACCCTTCAGTCCGCAGGCCGACGCTCTATCTATCCACTGAGCCAAACCGGTCAGGGCAACTAATATTTTAAAAGAGAATCTTTATAATTACCTCTAATCCCTCCTCCTGCACCCTCCACATTTTAATCAATGATCAATTTTATGTGGTTCCACCTCTGAAATGTTATACAAAGCTGACTGCCACTGGCTCATTACTTGTCGCTGTTACCATTGCACTAATCTCTCTATCTTCAATCTGTACCCACACCAATTTATCCTTTATGGTTACAGGGATAATCTTTTTAATGCACCATTTTCAGCATCTTCCTTCCTTGCTTGAAACACATAAATGGCTTGGCATTATTTATAGAATGAAATACAAACTTTCTAGTGGGACTTAAAAAATTTCCTTGTTTGGACATGCCTAATATTTGTATATTTATGCAATTGCTTATTTTGTGTACGCCATTCCTGTAGGCTTGAATGTTGGCCCCTCTTCCCACCTCTGTTTTGCAGTTCTACTTAACCTTCAAGGTAAAGCCCCAACGTGTCCTCCAACATGAATCTTTACCAGAGCATTTTACACCCAGATAAAGCTCTTACAGCAGATCTTATCCTTTAATGTTATGCCTTTGTATTATCTTCATTCATATTTTCCTTCAACATTAAGAGATCTTAATGAGCATCAGGTAGTCTTCAATCCTTAAAACTGATGAAAATTTTACGTGTACTAGTATTAGTGTACTTCTATTAAGAGCAGCTGTATCTTTCATTAGACTTTGAAAAGATTCAGTAACTCCAAATGGTTGTAAATTCTTTGATGGAAAAAATGTATTTTAATTGAAAATTTAATACCATCTTTAACATAATAAATACTTCTTAAAAAGTAATCCACTGAATAAGAACATAAATGAAAATTGTATATAAACTTAACTGGGATTTATCTGGTATATTGAGATATGATTAGATGTCCCTTCTGGTCTCTTGAATTATTCTTATGGATCCTGAATAGGAGATAGCCTCGATTCACCTTCCATTGGGGACCTAGTATCTGAGGGCCATTTATATTTTATTTTAAAAATGTATTTTTATTGATTTTAGAGAGAGAAAGAGAGAGCGTGCGAGAGAGAGAGAGAGAGAGAGAGAGAGCGTGCGAGAGAGAGAAATATCGATTGGCTGCCTCCTGCACGCCTCTTATGATAGATTGAGCCCACAACCCAGGCATGTGCCCTGACCAGGAATATAGCCATGTTCTCCTGACACTCAACCACTGAGCCACACCAGCAGGGCACTGAGACCAATTTAAATCTGACTGAATGTCTGCAGTGTGGCTTTGGACTGACACTAGGCTTGGTTCTCCGCCTTCCCCTTGCACTCACTCAAACCCATCCTGCTACTTTCCATTTAGACACACTTGTGTCTCTCACAGGCGAACACACGGGAGGCATCCTCACAGATGTGAATTCCCTCACCCTCAGCAGAGGCTCTGTCTGTATCCCCTCTCTCCCCCCCGCCATGCACTTTACCAGGGAGTTTAGAGGATAACCAGGCCTGATGAACCAATGTGGAAGCGAGACATGGCTGGCAGCTTACCTGCTGGCTGGTCTGCTTTTTCTTGTCTTTGAAATTAAGGGGTGAGAATTGCTTGCAGATTTAGGGAGGGTTTGCCAAGGACAGTGGGGAGTGATTACAGATGAGGGAGAAAGTGCTGGTCGCCTGAGAGGGGTTTCACATCCTCTCAACTACAGTTTCTTTGCCTAGAGAGGGCTGCCTCTGGTAAGCTGGGAGCACTGACAATAGCTCCATTGGAAAATGCTTTTTCTGCTTTGTAGGATATTGCTTAATTTACAACATTTACCTATAACAAACTGATTTATTCTAAAAGTTTAGAAATATAAGGCATATACTCAAGAGGAGTGCTTTTGGGATTTGTAGTTGTTCATACTTTTTCATATAGTATATTACCCCTTTAATCTTGACAATAATTCTGGGAGGTACACAGGGACAATATTATTATTCCCATTTTAAAAAAAGAAAATGCAGCTCAGCAGAATGAATAACTTAACCAAGAACCTGAGCTAAAATTCAAATTTCCTTGTCCTTTGCGCTTTCAGTTGCATCTTACAATAGCAATAAACTATTCCCAAATCAGTTACAGCTACTCATAACCTGTGGGTGATTTGGGTGAAGAAAAATTTCACCTACAGAATAAATGGCCCAGCATTTTACAATGAGGGACAAGAAATACTTGTGTGTCCTTTGGTAATTAAACACAAATATTACTATGAAGTACTCCCATTTAAAAATAAAATCCATATGATTCTACACTAAATATTTTTATTATTCTGACTGAAGCAGGGAAGCAACAAGAACTTATCCTAGGGATATTTGTGTGAAAGGTTGGGGTATTTTTCAAAAAATTTGAGGTGATTTTAAAGTGCCACCAAGGTTGAGAGCCAGTCGTGGAAAGGCAGGTTGTAAGCAACCAGAGCATGATGTCCAAGGCCTGGGTCATGGCAATGGCAGAGGAAATGGAGAGGCATTTCCAAGAGAGTTCAAAGGAATGCTGATCAGTTGAATACTAGGAGAGAAGGAGAGGAAGAAGTCTATGCTGACTCTAGAGTTTCTAATCTGCTAACAGAAGTAGCTAATCTTGGCAGTAACCTGACTGGATGGATTCGGAATAGGATAGAAAGACATTGTTAAGCCTGGTTTTGGATATCAGATGGTGATAGAAATAGAGTTAACAATGCAAGAATAGACTTTACCCTGTCTGACTGATTTGTCCTAATCCGTCCTTTGTTACATCCAAAATTACAATATGTTTTTTTCAAATTAATATTTGATAAGTGTATTCTTGTAAATGTTCACTTAGGTGCATTAAATATTTTGAATTGAGTATATTAGCAAGTGCCACCCTATTACCCCATCCCCAGGATGCGTACAAACTAAGTAGAGCTGAGGGGAGCAGGAGTAACTGAAATGGTTTCTTGCCTAGGACTATTGCTTATCATGGGAGACCTGTTCACATTTCCACTCTGAAGAAACTCGGCTTCCTGGACTATAATTATATTTGCCTTCATGTATAGATAGTGCAGATACCATTATTACATGTGCGATTGACTCATTATGGGAATTGTGTTATTTTTGCTCTTTTTGGGGGGCACAGGGTTAAATCCCGGCTGGGTGGGACCCTATGTGTATATTTGTGGCTGCAGAAAAAGCAGTATAAGGCGTTTCCTTCTGTTCAATTTCCAGGGTATTTCTGGGAAATCAGACCATGAAGTTTGCCCCAGGAAATTGTTTCTTTGTGGCCAAGACCAGTGTTTACACATTCTTATTGAGGGAATCTTTAATAAGCTGTTGTTTCATTTGCACACAAATTGCCCAAAGAAGGTATTTTTGCCCTCTTTTCCGAAACCTTGGCATTATAAGAATATATTATAACAGTGGCTCAGTTGTGAGAGGTTATCCAGGGCTGAATGTCTGAGGTTTCTTTTTAAGAATGCTGTACAATTAAGCATCAAAGATGACTTAATCCTGTAGATTTCATGTGTTTCCCTTATTGGAGGGAAGAGCCTTTTTATCTTTGGAAGAAAAAAAATTAACAAAATGTTTAAAAATTTCCCTTTTTTGGGGGGGGGGCAGATTTTAAAACAATTTCTGAGAAAAGTAAAGGAAGGTAATTTAGCTCCATTTTACCAATGAGAAAGCCATGGCCTTGACCTCAAAAGGTTAAAACATATTCTCAAGGCTTCATAGCAAGTCATTGTCCAGTTGAACGAGGACCTTGGAGAAGGATCTTTGGCTATTTTTATTCCTTTTCATAAGAAATTCTAAAATATTAGATCTTGTATAAGTTTAACACAAATTTTGAAAGGTCTAACGATATTTCTGCAGATTTGGAATGGCTCTGAAAGCGAAGGAAGAAAACATTCAAACCCCCCTTTGCATTTGAAGCAGGAATATGACATTATCCACTGAAGAGCCTTGAATGGCCTGGCTACAGTGCCATTCCTTTTTGTTTGTTTCTTCTCTGCCTCACTAATTGTTTTACAATACAGCTGCTTTTCTCAATTTTCCCTTTCTGTATCATTTTATTATCCTTTGTAACATTTGCTTAGCTTGAGATCTTCTAAGTGTGTGGTTATATACCATAGGGGGATAGGGAAGAAGATCAGGATGTGATAGACACAACCTTTCTCACTGGAGGTTGTCAGATGGCAGGAGTATAGTACTGGGAGAAGAATAGAGAAGATAGGATATTAGACCATTTTCATCAATGTAATGTTGGGAAATGTTTTGTCTACCAAGTCAGGCTTCAGCTAGAACATTTCCCCTCTCCCCTAATTTGGTGGGAACTATACGGTCCATAAGATTTCCTAATTTTCCATCTTCTTGAAGTCACTTGATACACTCAGTGTCCATGACTACTGGGGAGGATGGATCCTGTTAGGAATAACATATATGGTTATATATTTTTCTTCATAATTAATTAAAAATATATAACCATATATATTCTGCTGGCAACATTCTTTTCATTCCATTTATTTTTGTTGTTATTCAAAAGATTGGCAGTAGTGAGTTGGACTCATCCTATATAATAAAAACCTAATATGCTAAGTGTCCGACCAATCGGTCGACCATTTGGTTGACTGCTCATCCAGTCACTATGATGTGCACTGACCACTAGGGGGCAGACGCTCTGGTAGGTTAGCTTGCTGTTGGGTTCTGGCAGATTGGGACTCGGCAAGAGGGCCAGACATGCCCTGGAGCCCGCCTGCGGTCCCTCCCCAACTGGCTGGCCCCGACCAGCCCCAATCGCCGGCCAGGCGGAGGGACCCCATCCGTGCACGAATTTGTGCACCGGGCCTCTAGTTGTCTATATAATGATCTCTTTCTTCCTTTTCACTGGCACCTTCAGTAAGCAAGTTGGG
The DNA here is from genome assembly GCF_000412655.1 of Myotis brandtii. Taxonomy (NCBI): domain Eukaryota; kingdom Metazoa; phylum Chordata; class Mammalia; order Chiroptera; family Vespertilionidae; genus Myotis; species Myotis brandtii. The sequence goes on from NW_005369942.1 coordinate 7,741,915, forward strand.
GATGTGAGCTGTATGTTAAGCTGTTTACCTGGGACCTGAGGACTATGTTATTTATATCCCCAGCCACATTTCTGGGTTTCCTGCTAGAAATGAACTTTTCTCAATATTTGTCTTCTTGACTGCAGAGTAAAATGAAAAATTAACAAGCTCTGTCTTCCTCCTAGATTGACATAATTGGACATCACAGTAGGATATTGGTGAGAAGTGGCCATTTCTATCCCCCTGTTGGTAGAATTCTCTCCCTGTGCTTTGCTGTAAGAAGGACATGTGGTCCACTGATGGTCTGGTGATTTCGACTCATTCTCAGCTTTCCTTTCTTTCTGCATTGCTTTCTTCTTGTCTTCCTCCATCAACCATGCCCCATAATATACAACCCAAATATACATTTTATTTGCATTATAAAATACAGACAAGTAGAGATTAAACAAAGAAAAGATAACACTAAATAGAAATAGAAGTTCTAATAATTTCTTATACACGCAAAGCACATGAACACAAAGTAAATGAGCCCAAGGAACAGTCCTTGGTATCCCACTGAATTCCCTCCCCCCAAAAAGCCTGGGTTTATGTGCATACTGTGGCTAATGAAAATACTACCATGGTAGGTCTTCCCCCGCCCCCAACTTACTGATATAATTTCCATCAAGGCTCATGGCAGTTTTATGTGTGGATTTATAAGGGGAGACTCTTAAATACTACTACTGTTCTATATCTAAGAGGCTAAAGTACTTTCAGGAAAGAGTATTTAATCTTCTTGTGTTTGAAAAACATAAAATGAGGTGATGACTGGCAAAGGAGAGCAAGCCTGTTTAATATTAAGATTATGACGTAAATTGACAAAAGTGCAGGCATTCCAAGTTCAAGTTGCTAGGCACACTCTTCTTGCTCCCATCTGAGTATAATGATATATTGTCAGTGTTTGCTGAGGTACAAAAGGCTTATTAAACTGTAGAGTCCATCTGCTACTTGTGCAAAGGAAACAATTGAACTAATGCTGCCTGCTCTTTTCCTTGGTTTCTTGCCACCTTAATTATAGTTCATCTGGGCTGTGTGTATACTTGCTGTGTTGAGTAGAACATTTTCCAGGATTGTATGCAAGCAGAGTGAAAGCTCAGGTAAGGAAATTGAAGCAGGGTTTGTAGTTATTGCTTGGGGGAAAGTGTTATCAGATGAGTTACTCAAGCAATCAAACCAACAGCACTGGCTACCCTCAATTCATGTTTCCTCAATGCCAACCAATTTCCCCCTCGTTCTAAAATGCCATGAGTATTCTCTGTTTTTCATGTTCAAAAACATAGTAATTTAGAGCTAGAATGTAATCTAGAGCACATTTGGCCATCTACTTCCATTAAAAATATTTTTTAGAATTATAGAAAATTTGGAAAATGAACATTAAAAAAAGGAAAATCATTACTCCTTACCCTCACCACGTAGTACAGGGGTGGGCAACCTCTGGCACGCGTGCCAAACATGGCATGCCAGTAACTTTTGCTGGCACGCCAAACCCTCTCTTATAATCTTCCATTTACAATTGTGAATCTTTGTTCTCAGTGATGAATTTTGTTAAGTCTCATAATAGGAGTAGCCTGACGGATGAAAGTAGTAGCTCGTGCATATCTCTGAAGGTCACGAAATATAAACCTGATGTAAAATCTCTATCATCAGTGATGCAGCAGCAAAAGTCCCACTGATAATATCAAACGGAGTCATAAAGTTTTCTGTCGGACTATCAGTGTACATGTATACATTAAAAAATAAATATATTTTTTATCATCATATACTGTGTTTTTGTTGCTCAAATGAATTTTATTATTTCTTCAAGGTTCTTCACATACATACACCTTAAGAGATATCAAGTAGGCGTAACATGTTCTCAAAAAATTAGGGTTGGCACGCAGAAGAATTTTGAGTCAGAGATTTTGCTGGTTTTGGCACGCACTCACAAAAAGGTTGTCCACCCCTGACCTAGTATAACTGTTCTGTATGCTTTGGTAATTGTACTTCCTTTCTCTTAAAAAATAATAGTTCTTTTAAAAATGGGAGCGCATTGTACCCTCATGTAAATAATGCTTATAATCTGCTATTTTCACTTAATATATTTTGGACAATTTTTGGTGTCATTAGATTTTCTTTAAGGGTGCAGAATCTGTGGTTTGGTTTAAAAAAATTGGTCATTTAGGTTATTTTCCTTTTCCTTATTATAGATGATGCTGAGATTAACACCCTGATTGAAAATTCTTTGACTATTTTCTTAGGATAAATTCCCAGAAGATGAGTTCTGGAAGTATAGTGTAATGGTTAGCAGTATGACTATGAATCATACAGCCTGGGTTTGTATTCAGGGTTAACTAATTATTGGTTGTGTTATCTTAGGCAAGTATTAGTGTCTCAGTTTCCCCATATGTAAAATGGGGTTAATTATTGTACTACATCATAGGATACTTGTGAGAATTTAATGAGCTAATATATGTAAAGCACTTAAAACAGTGCATGGGACAGGGTAAGAGTTAACTGTTGGCCATTATTCTGGCACTGAGGCATCGAACATTTGGAAACTCCTGGTTCTTGAGAGTTATTGCCAGTGTGCTTAGGAAATCCCTGTTTGTTTGCATGTTATTGCCAATTTTCTCACTAGAATAGCTGTAACATCAGTGCTCCCACTGGAAGTGTTGAGTCCATTTCCTTCCATACTTGCCAACATTGCCAACCTTTTTTCATTTACAGATGAAGAAAAGTGAGGTGCAGTGAGATCAAGTTTCTGGCTACAGGTCTTAATGTTGGCCGTTGACAGATTTGGTACTAGAATACAAATCCACAACTCCACAAACTTGTCCTCATCACAGTTCTAGTTTAAGAATTTTATATTTTTGAGCCCTGGTCGAGTAGCTCAGTTGGTTACAGTGTTGTCCTGACACTCTACGGTTGTGGGTTCAATCTCTCATCAGGGCACACATGAGACCCAACCAATGAATGAATAAATAAGTGAAACAACAAATCAATGTTTCTCTCTCTCCCCCATCTATCTCACCCTTCCTCTCTCTCTAAATCAATTTTAAACAGACTAAAAGGGAAATAATTTTACATTTGAATACATCTTGTTTCACAGGATTGATGGGAATTAAACCCCTTTGCCCTCCAGATGCAATGTAACTGGGGATCAAAAAAGGAGTCATTCTCTGGTGTGTGATGTAGTTAACCAATTGTAACTTATACTTTTCCTCCTCATAAATAGAAACTAGAATTTAGAAATATTTATGGGAAAAACTCCCTGAAAATGTATAAGATTCATTTAAACTTGTGTCCCCTGAAATTCAAATAAAAGTGGGTCTTGTCAGTGGTCGCTAGAGGGCACTGTGACTCTTCAAGTTTTGAAGTTGTGTTGTTTGGAAAGAAAAGCTGCTTGGTTGGTATTTTTAAAAAAATTTCAGTGAAGATTTGTGCTGGCATTCCGAAAGTGTAACCAAATATGAAGAGTTTGGGAGGTGAATATAAATTAATATAAGGCTGTGTATAAACTGATCAGGAGTTTAAACTCTTGGTTACAGGGAAATCTAAGTTTTAGGAGTTTTTAAAATATGAAAATGGTATGTTTTGATTTACCTTCCTTCCAGTTTGAGACAGTGTTCTGGACTTGAGGCTTTGCACTGTTTTTCCCCTCTGGAATATTTTATGTTAGAATTGTAGCTGTGAGTGTTGCTTGAGTCACCACATGCAATAACCACTATTTATGAAATACAAATTTACATTATATTGATTTTAAAGCACTGTTAACCTTTATATAACACATTTCCCTGTCCCCCCCTCCTCCCCCGCAAAGTGACCTGGGCCTTTAGTAGGTGCTTTAGAATTTACTTGAAATAGCTTCAATGACATCCTTAGTTGTATTATTTCTAAAGAGGAAGCTCTTCTTCCACCCATGATGGTATTTCCCACTTGACTGCTAATCTTGGGATCAAGTTAACAGAAGTGGTTAGAAGCATTGCTTTGCTCTTCAAAATAACCTTCCTGAAGGACTATGTACTGAGCAGTGAGTGCATCAAGAAGCATCTTTGTTAACATTTACACTATGATTGCATTTATACAACATAAACCCTAAGAACATTTGAAGTAGTAGTTGCTGGTTTGATACACTTGCAAATGATTTACCATATTTTCTCTTTTACATGTTTGTCATCTCATAGTAGGTTATTTAGGGAAAAAAATCCACAGATCATTAAATTTGAGTACTTGTTCTGGTCTTTTTAAGTGGACCTGGATTAATGAGGAATGGCCTTGTAAAGTCTTCAATGACCAGGTGCTGGGTTCTTCCCTCCCCCCCCTTTTTTTAAAAAAAATATATCTTTATTGATTTCAGAGAGAAGGGAGAGGGAAAGAGAGATAGAAACATCAATAATGAGACAGAATCATTGATTGGCTGCCTCTTGCACGTCCCCTAGTGGGGATCAAGCCCACAACCCAGGCATGTGCCCTTGACCGGAATCAAACAACTTGGGACTTAGTCCGCAGACTGATGCTCTATCCACTGAGCCAAACCAGCTAGGGCTCCCCCCCTTTTTTTAATGAATAAAATCAAAAGATAATCTATTAAAAATCAGTTGTCCAAACTGATTTCTTTGTTTTCTGACCAAACTCATCTTCCACAACAGTTCACCTGCCCTATCCCCTCCACATCTCCTTCATCCCTCAAGTTAGAGTTTATGTGAACAAGATTCTTTAATTCTTCCCTTCCTACCTCCCCTACCCCCTTTCCTTCTCAACAATCAGTCTAATAGGATGCAGGACTCTGTATGTCCAATAGTGTATACAGTTTGTTTGTTTGTTTACTTATTTACTAGGGGCCCGGTGCACGAAATTCGTGCATGAGGGGGGGCTCCTTCAGCCGACCTGCACCCTCTCCAATCTGGGAGCCCTCAGGGGATGTCTTACTGACGGCTTAGGCCTGCTCCCTGTGGTTCTCTGCTCTCTGTGGACCTGCCTGCTTGATGCCACTGCAGGCCCTGGTGTCTGCTCTCTGTGGGGGCCTGCTTGCCCTTTGCCGCTGGGGCCAGGAGCAAGCAGGGCCCTGCTGTCTGCGCTCTGGTTCATTGCCACAGGGCAAGCAGGGCCCTGGTGTCTGCTCTCTGTGGGGGCCCTGCGGGGGACTGCTTGCCCCTCACTGCCACGGCCAGTGGCAAGCAGGGTCCTGCTGTCTGCTCGCTCACTGCGGGGCACTGCTTGCCCCTTGCTGCCAAGCAGTCCCCCACAGTCTGCTGTTGGCTCGCTCGCTGCGGGAGACGTTCCTACCCCACCCCCAGCTGCTTGCGCGCACGCCAGCTCAGAGCGCCTGGGTCCCAGGGATGTTCCTGCCCCGCCCCCGGCTGCTTGGTGCCTGCGAACGTAGGCCCAGAGTGGCCAGGGGCATTCCGGGACCCTGGCTGCTCTGGTCCTACGTGCTGGCCTACAGGCTCAGAGATGCCTGGTTCCTGAGGATGCCCGTCCCCGGGACCCAGGCCACTTGGTGCCAGCATGTGCACAAGCGGCCGCCCCGCCCTTGACTGCTCCTCGCCTGCACATGTAAATTAAACACACCATCTTTGGTTAATTTGCATACTCACTCCTGATTGGCTGGTGGGCATCGCAGAAGGACGGTCAATTTGCATCTTTCTCATTTATCAGTGTAGATTTATTTATTTATTTCTAGAGTGACATTTTCTAAAAATAGCCAAATCGTGTAATATAGCATCTTACTTGGGTTTAAATCATGTTTATATGGTCCATTCTTTTCACTGTAAGGCAAAGTATTTTAAATTAGAGGTCTGATGCATGAAATTAGAGCACAGGTAGGATCCCTAGGCCTGGCTGGCAATCAGGGCCAATTGGGGCCTTCTGGCTGCCAGCTGGGGCCTTCTGGCTGCCAGCTGAGGCCTTCCTTCATTCTGCGCCGCCCCCTGGTGGTCAGCGCACATCATAGTGAGCGATCGAACTCCTGGTCTCTTGGTCGAACTCCCGTGGGGACACTTTGCATATTAGCCTTTTATGTATATAGATAATGGTGGCAAGTATTTATGGACAGTGAGAGGAAAAGTGAGCCCAGCTAGTCCTGGGGGTAGGAGGGGGTGCCCCAAATTAGAGACCCAGGTCTGGAGATAGCCAGCCAGGCTCTGCATTAATCATCTGCTTAGTTCTGTGGGTCACCATCTCAGGGAGCTGGAGGTCTGGGAAGGGGCCCCGGTTCCCTGGAAGTTACTGTTCCACCTTGGAACTGTGTGTCCTACGACCCGAAGAAGAGGACTAACCTTAATCCACTCATTTGCTTCCAGGATCCACTGAGAGTGGGTGCTAGAACTCCACAGGATAGCAGTTAGATGGAAAAGAAAGGAGCCACATTTTCACTTATTGTGTACTTTTTCAGTCTCAAAAGGCACAATTTATGTTAAAAATATATAGACAAGTAGAATGAAAAAGTAAAAAAAATAAAAAGTATAATCTAGGGAAAAACCAATCCCTCAATATTTGGTATGCTTTCTTCAAGAACATACACACTTGTATCAGAAAATTGGGGCTATGCTGTTTATACAATTTCCTGTATGAGTATTTATACTTCATGCTTTAATTTGAGCGTTTTCCCAATTCTCCAAATATTCAACAGCTATGACTTGACTGCACTCTTCACCTTCCTCCTCCCTTTTCTCAAATGTTTTCTCCCGGCTGCTTTTCTGCCACAACTGTCTCCTTTATACCTCTCCTGGGTGCATCAAGCTTCCTCTTTTTCAGTCATGCCTATATGTGGGGAAGCTTTTTAAATAATGCAGCCACCATTAAGTACTCAGAGACTCTGTTGCCTTGAACATATTCTGTACCATTTATGACTCATTGCTTCATCCGAAAATTGAATTGGAATTAGGAAGCAAGGGGGAAGACCAGCCTGTAATTCCTTATATAGATAATATTTTTGAGAACTAATATGAGCAGTCTTATAAGAAAAAAAAAGTCTAGAACCACTACAAACTGTATTCTCCAATCTTCCAGCCAAATCATAAATAAATGTTTATGGAAAGGAGGAGGGTAGCTTACTTGGGATTAAAACATAATGACTAGGAACAACCAAGATGGCAGCATAAGGTATATACCTGTACGTGCCGGCCCCCACAACCACATTAAAACTACAACTAAAAGACAAAACAGCTATCATCCAGAACCACGGGAAAGCTGGCTGAGTGGAAGTTCTACAACTAGAAGGAAAGAAAAAAGCGCATTGAGGCTGAGTAGGAGGTGCGGAGGTGCCAAGAGCAGGGGTACGGAGGCGTGCGAACTGGGCTGCACCTGGGTGCGTGGTTTTTTCAATCGTGAGATACAAGCTCCCAACTGCACTGAACTTGTTTCCGGCGAGACTCTAGGAACCTAGACTCCTACAGGGAGAAACTGGACTGTTTGGCATCGGGTCGGAAAGTGAGGGTGGCTTTCTTGCAGAACTGCTCGCAGGGATCATTGTTACTGTGGGGGCGTGGGACTCGGGGATGTGGGGATGCGGGGACGCGGGGACGCAGAGACCTCTGCCCTGGTGATTCTCTGAGACCCTGCCCCACCCAATTTACAACCCCCCCAAGCTGTGCGCAGTGGTGCAAAAGAATCGCCTGTCCTTTTGCAGCCTAACCTAACAAACTGCAGCGGCATCAGGGAGCTGCAAAACTTCCAAACCCCAAACAAAGAGGAGAAATCTGCAGATCTCGCGGTAGCTCCTGCTGGGTGGACTCACACAGTGGTTGAATTTGCACCTACTTGGAGATCCAGGAGTCAGTGTACCCAGTGGTCAGATACCAGATTTCAACTCCTCACATCCATAAG
>NW_005369942.1:7750686-7759317 GCF_000412655.1 Myotis brandtii
GGTACCCATATGATCGTCAGCTGATTTCTCAACAGAAACCATGTAGGCCAGAAGGGAGTGGCAAGAAATATTCAAAGTGATGAATACCAAGAACCTACAACCAAGATTACTCTACCCAGCAAAGCTATCATTCAGAATTGAAGGTCAGATAAAGAGCTTCACAGACAAGACAAAGCTAAAGGAGTTCATCACTACCAAACCAGGATTATATGAAATGCTGAAGGGTATTCTTTAAGAAGAGGAAGAAGAAAAAGGTAAAGATAAAAATTATGAACACCAAAGGGACAACAAATACATATCTATCAACAAGTGAATCTAAAAATTAAGTCAATAAAAAAATCTGATGAACAGAATAAACTGGTTAGGGCCAGTTAGTTACTTTTATATTTTAAAACTTAAAGATGCTAGGTTTTAGGTTAGATTGGATTATTTCAATAACTAGAGAGTTTATAAGAAGTATTGAAATTACTTTTTGAGCCCTAACCTATTTGGCTCAGTGGATAGAGTGTTGGTCTGTGGATAGAAGGGTCCCAGGTTCGATTCTGGTCAAGGGCATGTGCCTTGGTTGCGGGCACATCCCCAGTAGGGAGTGTGCAGGAGGCAGCTGATTGATGTTTCTCTCTCATCGATGTTTCTAACTTTCTGTCCCTCTCCCTTCCTCTTTGTAAAAAATCAATAAAATATGTTTTAAAAAATAAATTACTTTTTGAAGAACAAAGTAGGCATTGAAAAGGGAAATATATCCTTCCCCTTCCCATCTCAAAGTATACCCTTTCCATAACAAACACAGCAGAATCCTAACTTGTTAATTTATCTACAATTAAAAAGGAATAATTTTAGGTTTGAAATCTTGAATAAAAAATGATTATTTGCTGGGGATGTATGCAGATGGACTGATAACTTTCTGTGTTTCTGTTGAGAAATCAGTTGATACTCTGATGGGAGATCCCTTGTAGGTAACTTTCTATCTATCTCTGGCAGACTTTAAGATTCTTACTTGTTGTTGTGTTTGCCAATTTAATTATAATGTGTCTTGGTGTCAGTCTTTTTGGGTTCATCTTGTTTGGGACTCTGTGAGCTTCTTGGACTTGTGTGAGTTTTTTCTTCCCAATATCAGGGAAGTTTTCTGTTATTATTTCTTCAAACAGGTTTTCTATTCCTTGCTCAGTTTCCTCTCTTTCTGGCACCCTATTATGCAGATGTTGTTTCATTTCGTGTTGTCCCAAAGTTCCCTTAGGCTCTCCTACTGTTCTTGAAGTTTTTTTTTACAGTTGCTGCTCTGCGTGGGTATTTTTTCCTACCTTGTCTTCTAGCTCACTGATGCAATCCTCCACTTCTTCTAGTCTACTGTTGATACTTTCTATTATGTCCTTTTTTGCAGCAATGTCATTCTTCATTTCTTCTTCATTTCCTCTTGATTCTTACACATATTGTTGTATTTGTCTTCCATCGTTTTCAGCATCCTTATGACCATTGCTCTGAATTCTTTTCCTGACAAATTGCTTGCCTCCATTTTGTTTACTTCCTTTCCCAGTGATTCCTCCTTTTCTTTTGTATGGGGGCTGTTTCTTGGTCTCCCTATGTTCACTCCTCTCAGGGTGTCTGATTATGTAGTTCTCTCTCTCTCCTGCATTGACTCTCTCTAGGCCAGTGGTTCCTCCAGAAATTCTGTTTCTTTGTTACTAATGTTGTGGCCCCACCCTATGACAAAGAAACAGAATTTCTGGAGGATGAGGCCCAGAAATCAGGATTTTAAAAAGATTCCCAGGTGATTCTAATGTGCAGCCAAGGTTGAGAACCACTGCTCCAGGCGATCTCTAACCTTTCCGTCCACAGATTGCCTCACCAGCTGTGTTTAATTCACCAATTCCGGGTGGGTGTTACTCAATTCAGCTGTTCCTTCTATCTGCTCTGTGAGAAGGCATAGCACCTGACCACATATTCAGCCACCACCTTGTCTTCCCCTGGACAAACTTTTTAGGCACCCACGGCTGGGGAAGCTGGAGTCTCGGTGTTTGTGAGTTCTTGGCTGAGGCAGCTGGTCTCTGGGCATTGTGGTGTAGATTCCCGGGAGGTATCTGAGGTCTCCCCAGTTGAAGGTAAGGCTGGGCTTCAGATCACAGCTGCTCTCCCCTTCAAGATGGTGTGGTCTCTGTGGCAAAGCCAGCCTCTCCGGGAGAGATTTCAGCAGTAGTAGATGCAACTCAGCCAGGGGAGCCTGTTCCGCCAGTACCCAACAGTCCCTCACTCACAAATACAGACACTTTCCACACGTCCACGCACTCTCCTTTCGCTCTCTCATTCACACACTATCTTGCAGCCTGCCATCCCATTGGCTACCATCTTCTAAAAAGCTGGAATGATAACTTTAAAATAACAAGCAGGAAAGGTTTATTTTAGAAACATCCTAAACTTAAGCATATTGTTACTGCCTTCCCTGGCAAAGGTAGAGATACTGTTATATTAGGTTCAATGAAAATATGCAGAATTATTATCAGACTGGGCCCTTACATATTACAAATTACATTTTGGAGGTCATTTGTTATAGCCATATTACCAGGCTTAGCTCAAGATAAGAAAATTTTTACAGCAATTAGGAATGTAGAGCCATGGTGCCCAGGCTGAGAGTGCTGGATAGAAAGAAATGGAAGAGGATTAATTCAGGGTAGGCTGAGAAGACTTAGGATAAGGAGCCCCCGGCTATGCCAATTTAAGTTTTACATACTAGGGAAAAGGCATATGTATTTTAACTGAATTCAGTACTAAACATAATGGCTTAAAGAGTAGATACACTGCCACACCTGTCAAACATGGAATAAAAAGTATGCTTGGTCTGTGGGCTCTCCTGTACAAAGGTATGACCTTCACTTTATGATGCTAACTGGGTTATGAGGAGAAATTGGGGGAAAAGGGGCTCTTCTATAATTAATATTGGTCACAGGATTAAATGAAAAAACCTCTGCAATATATTGTAAATATAAAAAACCACATGTAGAAAAAACTCCACAAAAATTAAATCATAATAAGGTGAGAAGAGGAAGTTAAGGTTCAAAGTGGAAGTTAATAGTAACTTTCACCCTGAGGCCAAACAGTCCTGTTTCTTCTCTACCATTGGATTTCTGCACATGCGTTTTAAGAAAATTGCTTGGATCTGGGTTAGACAACCCATTGTTCTTTCCTCCAGAAGAACACTGTGTTGCATTTTTGGAGATTTTCTGTCAGCTCCTCAGTAAAAAGAATTGTTCTAAAAAACTCTGCTGCCTGGAACCAGGCTTCAGCTAGTACAATTTTCCCATGTGAACCTTGTTGATAGGTGGAGCTGACATTAAACACAAGATTGATACAAATTGTGAAGAACAGGAAATAATAATGAGGCTTATTGAGTCTTGTATAACTTTTGCCTGAGGAAAAATGATGCATATTTCTATTACTATTTAATTATTTTTTAGGCTCACTCTCTCTCACTTTATGGAGGGCATTTACCCCATCAGCAGACTGAAAGTTTGTTTGACAGACCAAGAGCTAGTCAGTATACAGCATTTATTCTTTATTATTAATATTGCTAGGATTGAGAAAAAATTGAGTGAAAAGAATTACATATGTAGAATAGAGTATTTGAAGAACATATGGCTCTTAGGCATTAATAGATTAGCCAGGCAAATAGAAAATATCCCGAAGCCCTTGAAATTTCTATTTGGTATTCAGCATTTGTATTAGCCAATCTCTCTTTCTAAACTGTTTCTATTGCCAACACTTTTGAGCAACTTTCTTCCTTCATCCAACATCCAATTCTTTGACACCAACAGGGTGTCTCGCAATTTAACTCGATTCTGACACTAATTACCCAGAGTTAACACAGACCCCACAGGTTAAAGGCTCAATTCTATGACTGCTTCCATGTCAGATGCCAGTCACAAGTCCCAGGTTGCTACCTATACTTATGACAAGCCATCTATAGATTAGGGGTTCCCACAACTTCCTCCTAAGGTTAGATATTTAGTAGAATGGCTCACAGAACTCAAGGAACTTTATTTACTATTATGGTTTATTATAAAGGATGCAATCCAGGAACAGTCAAATGAAAGGCACAGGTAGCCCTGGCTGCTCTGGCTCAGTTGGCTGGGTGTCGGTTGACGGTTTGATTCCTCATCAAGGGCACTTGCCCAGGTTTTGGGCTAGATCCCTGGTAGGAGACATTGATGTTTCTCTCGCTCTCTCTCTCGCTCCCTCCAAAAATCAATAAACTGTTTTGTTTTTTTTTAAAAAGAAAGACAGGCACAGGGAAATATATGTGGGAGAGGCACACAGAGCTCCCGTTCCCTTTGTGGACATGTCACTCTCCTAGCACTTTGATGTGTTCACCATCCCAGAAGGTCTCTGAACCCCATCATTAGGAGTTTTTATGGAAGTTTCATTGATTGATGAAATCATTGACCATTAGTGGTGAACTCAATCTCCAGCTCCTCTCCCCTCCCCAAAAGTCAAGGGGTGAATAATAAAAATTGCAACCCTCTAATTGTGCCATGGTCTTTTGGTGACCAGCACCCATCCTGGAATTATCTAGAGCAGTGATGGCGAACCTTTTGAGCTCGGCGTGTCAGCATTTTGAAAAACCCTAACTTAACTCTTGTGCTGTGTCACATATAGAAATTTTTTGATATTTGCAACCATAGTAAAACAAAGACTTATATTTTTGATACTTATTTTATATATTTAAATGCCATTGAACAAAGAAAAATCAACCAAAAAAATGAGTTCGCGTGTCACCTCTGTCACACGTGTCATAGGTTCGCCATCACTGATCTAGAGGCTCACCAGGAGTGGCCTCATTAGAACAAAAGATGGTCCTATTACCCAGGAAATTCCAAGAGACATAGGAGCTCTGTGTCAGGACCCAGGGTTAAAGATTAAGTATCACCCCTATCATTCAGGAAGTTACAAAGGTTTTAGGAGCTATATTTAAGGAACTGTGGGCAAAGAAAAAATATATTTTAAATCACACCCTCCCTTTCTAAGTTTTAATCATAGGAGAAATATCCTGCCTCTCTCGCCTATTACATATGTCAGTTATATTTAACTAAATATATGGCATGTGTTCTCTCAGAGTTTCTTAAATAAGAAATGAAAATTCCAATTAAAAGAATGGAGAAGAGAGGCCTCTTCATGTCATATAGGTTATGTTATCTTTTCCCTCCTGATAATCTTGGCACATACTATTATATGAAAGGTATGATAATGTTCACTGAAGTCATGTGATTTAAAATAAATATCACATGTTACAAAGAAGTTTCCTTTGCCAAACAATAAATAAGGTGAATGGGAAATAGTAATCTATTTTCACAGAACGCTTTTTTGTCAATTTTTCTGTCTGGCCTTAAAAATGTTGCTATTTCTTTTTCTGCCTTTGCTAGTATAGGTGTCACTTGTTTGAAATCAGTCAAACATGGTTTCAAAGAATATCTGTGCACTAATGGCTCCCAGGTCTATATTTGTAATCTAGGGTTGCCTTCTCAATTTTTTTTTTTATTTTTATTTTTTATTTATTTTTTTAATATATTTTATTGATTTTTTACAGAGAGGAAGGGAGAGAGATAGAGAGTTAGAAACATCGATGAGAGAGAAACATCGATCAGCTGCCTCTTGCACGCCCCCTACTGGGGATGTGCCCGCAACCAAGGTACATGCCCTTGACCGGAATCGAACCTGGGACCTTTCAGTCCACAGGCTGACGCTCTATCCACTGAGCCAAACCGGTTTCGGCCTTCTCAATTTTTGATACATATAAGCAGAAGTCTCCTCATTTTCCCGTAGACATTTCAGTCATTCATTTATTGTCACTCAGTTTATTGAGGACTTACTGTGTGCTAGGCACTTAACATGCCCAAAACTTGTCATTTCTATTTTATCTCCATAAGTAAATACTTATCTCCAGATGATGAACATAGAAACCTGGGGACTAATTTTCTCCCAATTTCTTTGTTTATGATAATGATGATAAGAATAACTGGTCTAACACTATGATAGGCATTTAACCTGTTTTACTAACTCATTGAATTCTCACAACAACTCTGTGAGTTACGAACTATTATTATTTTTATTTTAAAGTCAAGGAGAAATTTGAGTTGAGAATTATGTATGTTTTAGGTCACATTGCTAGTATTTGGGAGAGCCAGGTCTGAACTAAGGTCATATGTAATAATGAAGGCCAACTGATTCTCCTTTGTTAATATCACTAATAGAAATCTCCCTCTGCTGGATTCTTACTGTTCCTGGTTTAGCCCATCATCACTTGGCCTAAACGGATTTTCTTTATCTTGGTTTATAAGTCTCCATTTGATCCTCAATACTTACCAGAAAAATTTTTCTAAGATGTGATCATGTTACTTAAAGTAACATGAAGCCTTCACTGGCTTATCATTGATTACATGACATGGTACAAATTTCTTAGTGTGGCTGTCCATGCGCTGCATCCTGTCTTTCTCTGGTATCATCTCTTACCATCTTACCATAATCTTCCTTGTGTTCTGTGCTTTAGTCATATGGAATTATTTGATGGTCCTGTAAAGTATCAGGTTTTAACATGCTTCCTTCCTTTTATTTAGTCTCTTTGCTCTGCTTGGGATACCATTTTCCCCTGGCCCACTTGTTGAATTCTTATTCTCCATTTAAGACTTCCTTTAAGGAGCTGTTCCTTGGTCTCTGGGAATACTTGATCCTTTATATACCTCTGTTATTTCAACTATAAAAGTTTATTCACTTAATTGTTTACATGTTGGTCTTCTCCTCTAGTTTGAATTCCTTGAGGCAGGAAACCATCTTCACTTAATTGTTGTTGTATCTAGGACAGTATATACATACTGGGATGACGGCTGAGTGACTCCTTAAATATAGCCCAGATAACTGCAGAATTTGCAATAGCTTGCTCAGGGTAACAAATTATTTCATAACCATGGATTAATTTATTCTTTATATTTCAAGATTAAAGACATATAAGGAGTTCATGATTGACCTAGAATTAATCTTGGTTGACTAGGTAATGTTATTTGAGTAGCCAGTTCTTCTCCCACCCCCATTCCCCCCCAGAAAATATAAGCTTAATTTTTATACTTGATTCTCCCTTATCTCTAACCAGATCCCTTCTTTGCCTCCATTCACAAATATTGTTTAATTTATGATTTCCTAATACAACTGCTTTTCCTTATAATGTTTCTTTTTATTGTTCAGATATGTGGATGGAAATATCAGGATTTTATCACTTTGTGGGTCTTAAAAATGCAAAAATGAATATTATTATTTTGTTTTAGGAGCAACCTAACACATACAAACTAATGAAGAAACAAGGCAAAACAAAAACACCAAAAGTTAGTTTGATTTGTTTTTGACTCTGAACATTCCATTTGTTCTAATGGCAGTTATTTAAGGGGTCAATTTCTACTCTTAATATTATTTTAGGAATACACTGTCTTTATAAATTAATATATTTTATCTAATGAGCTATCGTTAAGTAATAGGCACTCCTTTCTGCATTGCAGTAGAGAAATTTCAAAAAACTTAAACATGTATATTAATTTTTCCATGTTGTATGAATGGAACACTACTGTCCTGTAAGATATGCCTTTTCACAGGTTACAAACTACATATATTAACATGCTCCAATTTTTGGGTAAAAATTTAAATATACGTTTGCATAGAAAAAATCAATGAAATGGTCCTGGCCGGGTGGCTCAGTTGGTTGGAGCATCATCCCATATACAGGAAGGTTTCGGGTTTGATCCCTGGTTAGGGCATGTATGGGAGGCAACCGATCAATGTTTCTCTCTCTCTCTCTCTCTCTCTCTCTCTCTCTCTCTCTCTCTTTCTCTCTCTCTCCCTCTCATATTAAAACATTTCTGGGAGTTGGGGAGAATCATTGGTTGAGAACCAGTGGTCTAAGCTGATCATGGCATTCCTACCACCCAGACTCTGCATCATGCAATCCCCTTAGGAGCACTGAGACCTAAGGAGGTCAACTGCAGGGGCTTCATGGGAAAGCCTTTTGTTTTCTTAATTCAAAGAATGGATGTAGCTGTTAGTGCTCCTCTGTTTCTTCTTCCTACCCTGAATGAGGGATTAGAGCAAGCATGTCAAACTCAAAGGCTAACATGGGCCAGATAAACAAAGTTTAAGTTTATGTGGGCTGCAAAAAAACAAAAGCTTCAACTTTCATAGAAACATAGGTTTATTTCGATAGAGACATGCTGAATACAAAGGGCTGAAATAAATGAGTAATCGTTAACATAAAGTAATAGAACATTTTAATAAAAATTAATATTTTTTCTTGAACATTAACTTACCAGACAGTGAATAACTGCACAAATTAATAAGTGTAATGCAAATAAACTATTTTTCTTGTTCTCTGAAAGCGAAATATTTCCTGTTGCCCACATCAAACAAGTCAGTACAAGACTAATGATGTGGCAATCGACTGCTAAAATATTTGCTGTTAGTATTAGTGGAGAGAAATAGTGTGCCTGTGTGTAAGGCGTGTAAGGGAAATGAATGCAACACAATTATAGTAATCAGTCATTAGCGAATGTTGTAGTTTGTTATTAATAACTAGAGGCCCGGTGCACAAAAATTTGTGCACTGGGG
>NW_005369942.1:7760023-7799926 GCF_000412655.1 Myotis brandtii
GGCTGAGGGCCGTTTTCAGGCTGGCAGGTGACTGAAGCTCCCAACCGCTCCTTTTTTTCTTTTTTTTTTTTATTCTGGGCCAGCTTTAGCTCTGAGGCCTCGGCTGCTGAAAGCAGGTTTCTGGCCTTTGTTTACCTTCTGTATTTGATACAATGTTGCGGTCTGGCTGGCTGAAGCCTGGCTGACTAACGCAGGTTTCTGGGGTTTTGTTTAGCTTCTATATTTGCAACATAGTTGCTTAGAGTTGAAGCTGAGAGGCCGGCAAGTGAGGCGGGGAATGTTGGAGTCCGCCGTCACTGGAGCAAGCAAGCCTCCCTGTTCGCTTCAGTGCATGGCTGCCGGCCGCCATCTTGGCTGGCAGTTAATTTGCATATCTCCCTGATTAGCCAATGGGAAGGGTAGTGGATGTATGGCTAATTACCATGTTTCTCTTTTATTAGATAGGATTATGTATAACAGGATATTGTAATAATTAAGTTATGAAATTTTTATTAAAATGTTTCTTACATGCTGCTATATTGGCTGGGCTGCAAAAATATTCATTGTTGGCCACATGTGGCCCGTGGGATGTGAGTTTGACATGCTTGGATTAGAGCAAGCCTATAGAAGCCATTTTGCAACAACCAGTATGCCAAGAGTAGTGGAGTAGAAAGATAGGAACCTGGATCTTAGAAGATTTACACCAGCACAGGCCTCTTTATCTCTTTTTTCATGTGAGAAAAATACCCCCTTTTTGTTCTAGTTATTGCTAGTCAGGCCTTCCATTACTTGCAGCTGAAAACACTCCTAAGACCATGAAAGCTCTGATTCTTGGATCAATGTCAATATGAGGCAAGAATTATTTAAACAATTTCACCCATACTCCTTTTTGCAAGGATCATGCTTGGTGAAAAATAACACTCTCCTGTGAAAATGAGAATGTTATTTGGAAATATTTTACAAAGTGATAACTAAAAATTAAAATTTTTACATATATTCAGGATAAAAAAAACACAGACCTATATACCCAAATTCATCGGAAAAATAGCCCCTATTGTCTGGAATTTTTTCTGGAGATTTTAAATCTAACTTGAGAGTTTAAATAGTTCTTGAGATGAGAAATTGTATTGTTTTACTTTGAATTACAAACTCAGTCAGGCTTGGTATCCAATATAGTATGTGTTAGAGCAAAACAGTCTAGAACAAATGAAAACATTGGAAATAATTGTTGCTTGAGTAAAGCATTTGAATCCCTTCAGATTCACATTTCTGGTTCAACATGTTCTTTCTTTCAATTGTGATGTCGTCACCTCAGGAGACTGCAATGTTCATGTCTATAGACAGATCAACATCTCACCCTCTCAGTTATTTGACTCTAGACTTCCATTTCTACGTCTTCACTCTTTTCCATGGCTATGCCCTGGACTTTGTCATAAGTTAACACTTCCTGATCAGAAATAATAAATTAAGCCACCCTACACCTTCCCATCCTTTATCATTAATTTGTATCCTTGCATTAGTCCTACTTCACTAATTTGTTTCACTGAATAAATTTACTTATTGATGCTCATGTGGACCTCTACTCTGCATTCTCTCCATTGGTCACTTCCTGACTTTACTTTCTGTCTTTTCTACTTCAATTTCTATGGTTCATCATTTCAATCACTCTTAAGCAGTAACCTAAACTTCCTTACATTTCACATAGCTTGGCAGTCTTATTATGGTATTACTTTAGTTCTATGTAGAAGTTTAAAAAACACAACTTTTCTGTTCTCTTTGGACTTTAGCCAAAGTCTCTCCCCAACCACTGCTCGCTTAACAGATAAATATGTATTGTACCACAAAGAAAATCTACACTATACTCATATTTTCCTCCTTTCCTCCTGTTATAATTCAGAAAAGTATCATTTTTTTCTTTCCCTCTTCTCTCTCTCTCTCTCAACAGCTCTGGATTTCATCCCCTACTATATTCCTAGGGACCTTGCTCAATGAATTTTTCCCTTTCTCCTTCTGATACATTCTGTTAGAATTTAAATACAGCATAAGTTTCTCCCATTTTGTAAACAAGCCATATTTAGCTCTTTCATCCCTTTCTGGATCCGCTTGATCTCTTTTCACTCCCTTGTAGCCAGACATCTTGAAAGAGTTGCTTACACTTGCCTACACTCTCACCTCTTATTCCTTCTTTAACTCACTTCCACCACTCCACTAGTTCCTTGGCTTGACTAAACTCCTCTCTCAAAAGTCACTAGTGATCTTGCTAAAGATAAGAGGCATTGCTAATGCTTCAATCCTTATTTGCCCTCTTCTGATCTTGACACACTTTCTTCAGTTGACCTCCATGATATCCTAGCCAAAAGATTTCCTGTTACCTTTCTGGGTGTTCTTTCTTACTCATCTTTGCAGGACTCTTTCCCTGAGGAGTTTCTCTTAGAGCTGCCTTCTCTTTTCACTCTCTAGTTCTTTTGCTAGATCACCTATTTCCATGACTTAAAATACTAATCATGATGATGATTATTAATTGTATGCTGATGATTCCCAAGTGGTTGATTCCTTCTCACCAATCAGCTTTGAACTCCAAACCAATACAGTAGTCCCTCCTTATCCACCAGGATATGTTCCAAGACTCCCCAGTGGATACCTAAAACTCGGATAGTACTGAACCTTACATATACTATGTGTTTTCCCCTCCATATACATATATTTTCACCTAAAGCAGTGGTCAGCAAACTCGTTAGTCAACAGAGCCAAATATCAACAGTACAACGAATGGAATTTCTTTTGAGAGCCAAATTTTTTAAACTTAAACTATATAGGTAGGTACATTGTTATTAACTTAATTAGGGTACTCCTAAGCTGGCCTTTGCTAAAAATGTCCTCAATCTGACTGAGGTACGTTCGCTGAGGTCCACCCCTTCTAACTCTCCCATCCACACTTGTCTTGTGTACTTGTTTCGTCTATCTCCTTTCGTTCATCCTCTCTATATGTCCAAACCATCTCAACATACCTTTCTCAATTCTCGACACTACATCTTCTTTCACTCCACAATGTTCCCTAAAATTAACTTAATAAACTTTACTTAAAGTTTTAAGTCAACTTCGCACTGTATGTGTGCGCCCGCACGTGGTATTTTGTGGAAGAGCCACATTCAAGGGGCCAAAGAGCCGCATGTGGCTCGCGAGCTGCGTTTGCTGACCACTGACCTAAAGGAAGCACCTTACAGCTACTCTTTGCTACATCAAAATGGGTAGCATCACTACTCTGGTGATTTGAGGCCATTAATAAGTAAAACAAGGGTTACTTGAATACAAGCACTACAATACCAACTTAGTTGATCTTATAACCAAGACAACTACTAAGTGACTAACAGTCAAGGGAGCATATATGGCATGGATACGCTGGACAAAGGGAGGATTCATGTCCTGGGTGGGACAGAGTGGGAAGGTACGAGATTTCATCATGCTACTGAGAATAGGAAGCAATCTAAAACATGAATTATTTCTGGAATTTTCCATTTAATATTTTTAGACTGTGATTGACTGAAGGTAACTGAAACTGTGGAAAGCAAAACTGATGGGGGCGGGGGGACTCCTGTCTGTAAAATTGCCTATTAGATGTTTTCACTTGGCTATCTCACAGGTATTTCAAAACAACACATCTTGTCATCTTTTCCCACAAGCTTGCTTGTCATCTATTATTTCCAGTCTCATTAAGTGGCATAATGCAGTTAATCCAAGACACAACTTGAAAATCATTTTTCATTTGCCCTTTCCCCTCATGTTCCATATCTGAAGGTAATTGGATCCTATTTGTTCCACCTTCTAAATATTTTCTCTGATCTGTCAACTTTTTTCTAGCCCTACTGGTATTTTCCTAGTTCAAGTTAACATCTATCTGTCATCAGGATGAATACAAGAGCCTTCTATTTTACTCCATGTCACTTCTTTCCCTTTCAGTCTATTCATATGCACATATTATATTCTTCATCTGTTTAAAACCCCTCAGTGACTTCTAGTTGCTGTTACAGTCTAAACCTTTAAGAATGGCTTTTAAGGCCCTGTCTACTTCTTTACTCTCACCACTCACCACTCAACCTTTTTTATTCTAAGCTCTAGACATACTAAAGTTCTTTCCATTTATTTTTTAGTGTCATGTTCTCTTACTTTCATGATATTACACATGCTCTTTTCTTCCCACTTGTCTCTTATCCACTTTCCAGATTTCATCTTAGATATCACTTCCTTTAGGAAGTCTTTACCCAGTCTCAAGTTTGGGTAGGTCATAGGGCAGGCTATATCTATGTCATCATGGCATTTACAATGGTGTATTGTATTTACCTGTTTGTCTAAGGGCAGTGACTAAGTGAGTATGACACTCTAGTGTATGACACACTACATGGTACTAAATAGACAATTGACATATGACTGAATGCATAAGTGAATGGATGGAGTGACTTTTAATTGATTAGATGTATAGAATGAGTGGAAGTTTGGGGCACAAAAATATAGTATGTTGACAATTAGTGGGGAAGGGAATGAGATATCTAAAGCATTTATGTGGAGATACCTAGTTAGCAACTGAATACATAGGACTGGTGTCAGGAGAGGGAAAGGAGCTGGAAACATTGATTGTGATTTGATGTCTTTGAATATGTGAGAGCGCAGGAGAGGCTGTATCGTGAGAGGAGAAGAAAGCATCAGGACAGATTACTGAGGAACACTGGCATTTATGAGATGAGGAGAACAACAGTACTGTACAGATACATTTGAGGGAAAGCCGATAGACAGATAGGTAACAGGGGAAAGTACCCCACCTTGATGTCAATGTCATATAAGCAAATGGAAGAGAGAGTTTCAGGTGGAGGATTAACAATGTCAGATGAGTGAGTTTTTATAAAGGGTGTAGTGTTCAATGTTATTAGTCTAATTTGCTTCACTACAAGTTTTTTGAATACAGGGATATTATCTTATTTTTCATTTTAATCTCAGAATTTATTTCAGTATCTGACACATAGTGAACTAATAAACAGGTGTTAAATGAGCATAATGCATTTTCTCTGGTCAAGTGATAAATCAAAATGTATGGCAACATGGGCATAAATAACAACTTTCTTCTACATCATGCTTGGATTGCAGACATCTGGAAAGTGGGACGTGGTTAGGTACTTCTCATTGTGCAATTTAAAAATGGGGCCAGCACTAGGAAACATTTTCAGTTTTACCATCCTTGATTTTTCTGTGTTTTTCACCACTCATCCTCTTTGCTTTGTTTTTATCACAGAGATTGCCAATTATGTCTCTCTTATTCTGAGGAATTAGAAAAAGATATGATAAAAGTGGGTAATTCATGCTAAAAAGTATTAACTTAAATTGTTAGAAACTCAGGAATGCTTTCATAAAAAGTAAGACTTAGTGGAGAAAAGAGCTTACTTATCAGTAGAGTAGAAGTGGTGGTAGTGGAGATGGTAGGGATTCTCAGGGAGATGGGGAGGAAGACCTTTTTGTGTGTCTTCTTAATTATGTAAGGGTGGTGATTACCTTCCATTCTCACATATGGAGCTTGCCCTAGAAGGCATGTGTGGCGAGGATGCTGGTTTCCATATAAGAACACTTGGTTTGAATCCTTACTTCTCACTTTCTAGCTGGGTGCCTTTGAATATATCACAGCTTTCTGAGCTCTAATTTCCTCATCTGTGAAAGGATCATAATGACTTCCCTATGTACCCCTTGGGTTATCTGGAGGATCAAATGAGATTCCATATGTGCAGCTAGTTCTCACATGAAAGACTATTATTATTCTTTGCAGGCACTACATGGAAATGTTTGATAATTGTTGCATTGTGTCTCCAGTCTTATGTTTCTACTACTTGGTTTGCTGTTTGAATACTCCAGAGTTGAAAATAAGTTTATGATATTATAACATACATAACATAATGTAATATATATAATTATTTAGAGGAAGAAATATTTTAGTCTAACATAATCATTTAGCGGTAGGATTACAGATATGCAAATATTTTAAGCCTTCTCCCTACTTTTTTTTTTTAAATATAAACAAGTAGTTTAGGACACAAAAACAATCTTACCAGTTTATTCTTCCTGGAAACACCTAAACTCTTCAAATATCCCACACAGCTGCAGATGAACCTGTGCAGTTATCTCCAGAGGATTGTCTTGGCTCCAGTCTGCTGGATAATTGCCTATTTGGACAACTTTGCCTTGGATAATTTCCCCTTGTCTAACTGTGGGACTCATAAATCCATGCACAGGGGGACAGATTTCAGAAAATGATATTTGGCCATAGATAGTTGCAATTTCAAGACCCTTTCAAAGGGTGATAATGACAGATTTTTACTGGACAATGTGTTTTCAAACTTTGAAGATATATTCTGGGATCCAGATCATTTACGCATTCGTATAGAAAATGCATTGCTTATCCATCAACCTGTTCTAAAATGTTAAGGTCATGGATAAGAATGTTCCACAGTCCATAAAATACTTTTGGAGTGTAACTTAACCGGGAGGGAATATTATTAAATATGTAGGAGTTCTACTTTCATATTCAACTAAGATATAAAATGAGAGAGAAAAAGACCCATTTTCTCTGAAGTATGTTTTTCTTGTAAAATTGAATATTTAGAAGGAATATGCAGAGGAAGATTTGTTGTTTTTTATATCCCTTTTTATCTCTGATTGTTATTTTTAATTTGTTTTAATTTTCATCATGGAAATCTGGCTGAATGGTTATCTCAACTGTAAAATCTATGGGGCATAGTTATGGTTACATTTCTCAGAAAATACTATGTGCTAAATGTGGGTCAGGGGCATTTAGGAAGGAGAATACAGCTGTATACTATTCCTAGAAAAAAAGAAACAATGTCAAGAGCCATCAGAGAGACCTGGAGATGCTGTCTGCAGGTTTCCAGATTTCAACAAAATTGTTTTACCCTGAAATATGGTAGGATTAGTCTTAGCCAAAATGCAACTGGGCAATCTGTTACTTCCCATATGGAAAGCAACTGTTCAAGTAAATTATATAATTGTACATTACAACGTTGCTTCTGTCATGCATTATAAATTCTATTCTATCCCAAGCTGAGACCATTTCATGATTGAGCCAAGTTTAGTGTTGCTCTAACCAGCCTTTCTTGTTGTTGTAGTTACATCCAGCAAAAAAGTGAATTCTCTGGTATGTTTTTCTTACCTGGTTTCTCGGAAATAGGAATTTTGTTTGGACCTGTTAGTGCATGTCACTTTTATTTGGAGAATCAATCAAGAAGACTTTCTAGAGTAGCCTGTTGTGAAATGAGGAGCCCAATAGGAAAAAGTAATTAATTGTTTCTTTAGTTTAATTTTTATTTCCTTCTAAATGAGATTCTTAGTATTAAAGTTCATAGAGAGTCTGTAAAACCTAAAAATTATATCATGGACCTTTTAATTTTTTCATAATGGTATTCTGCCATGTGAGAGCTGAGCTCATGGTCTCTCTGGGCTGGTGCTTGTGAGGCAGTGCAGAATGGTCCCCGTTATGTCATGTTGGCAGAGAAAATTACACCAGCGCCACAATTGTCAGAATAATGCAGCACCTCTGAGGAAAGGGATTGCTGCCTTATTAAAGATAGGTTCAGGCAAGCTATGCCAAATGTTGAGTGGGATTTATTGACTATCCTCCAAACATAATGCAAGAATTCTGTGCATTTCAGTTGTGAGAAAACAAAAGTGTTGATAAAAAATAACAAAAATGCAAATGGAAAAATAATCATTATTTTTTGGGTCCTTTCATGTTGCAAAAGGATGAAGTCTAAAGGATAAGAAAACCCCTAAAAAAATCATAGACTTTACTTTTAGAGAAATGTTAATTTTAGGGAGGCAGGTAGGTAACACTATTTATGCTTTATAGTAGTAAGTAGAATAGCTGAGACATGACACTTCTTATTATAATCTGTCTGGCTCTTTACCAGTGATTTTATTTCCTTTGACTCAGTTTGTGAGGATGTATTATGAATGTACAATGATATTCACTCCCCCCCCCCTAAAATTCCAATGTTTTTTTTAAAAAAATATATTTTATTGATTTTTTACAGAGAGGAAGGGAGAGAGAGAGTTAGAAACATCGATGAGAGAGAAACATTGATCAGCTGCCTCCTGCACATCCCCCACTGGGGATGTGCCCGCAACCCAGGTACATGCCCTTGACCGGGATTGAACCTGGGACCCTTCAGTCCGCAGGCCGACGCTCTATCCACTGAGCCAAACCGGCTTCGGCTAAAATTCCAATGTTTAAAAATTTTTAGGAATCCTCAGATGAAAATACATTTCAAAATATGGGCCATGATATTAAAATATAAACTTTAAAATTTGTTACCTATTGCATGAGTGATAGCTAAAGTAGTTTTGAATATTTAATGTTTTAGCGGGGAGTGGGCCTAAGCCATCAGTCGGACATCCCTTGAGGGCTCCTGGACTGCAAAAGGGTGCAGGCCAGGATGAGGGACCCCCACCCCCTGAGGGCATGAATGTCATGCACTGGGCCTCTAGTTAATCAAAAATTGTCTTCCTGTATCTTGTGTCATTTCTAATTAAGATGATAGAGTCTTGGATCTGGAATTAAAGGGAAGCAACCGAGGATTAATTTGAAAGCATAAACGTATGCAGCAATACCTAAGGATAACTTTGTATGGCTTAAAAACGTATAAATAATAAATTATGAAAATTTCAAAGTAAAGCTATTGTAGAATTTTCAATTAGGCAAGTTTATATGTTTTTTAATATTTGGTGCCACAACTGGCCATAATTCATCAATGTATTATAATAAATAAACCTCTAGTGAATAACTGATATGTAAATTATCATTTTATAAATAATGGTTATAGGTTGGCAGTTTAACCACAACACTATAGAGCAGTGGTTCTCAACCTTCCTAATGCCGCGACCCTTTAATACACTTCCTTATGTTGTGGTGACCCCCAACCATAAAATTATTTCCGTTAAATTACTTCATAACTGTAATTTTGCTACTGTTATGAATCGTAATGTAAATATCTGATATGCAGGATGTATTTTCATTGTTACAAATTGAACATAATTAAAGCATAGTGATTAATCACAAAAACAACATGTAATTATATATGTGTTTTCCAATGGTCTTAGGCAACCCCTGTGAAAGGGTCGTTTGACCCCCAAAGGGGTCACGACCCACAGGTTGAGAACCGCTGCTATAGAGGCTAGTTTGATGAATTTGGGAATATCAGTCCCTCAGGAAATAGATAAATAGGTGTGTATAAGTCATTTAGGCATATAAAAGAGATTTTTCACATCATATTTTAAATTGAGAAGCTAGGGTTGTTAAGTGCTAATCAATGTGGAAAACATATATTCTTGAATGCTTCTTACTTATTTCACTAAAACCCAGTGTTCTCAAAACAGGCAATGTGCCCCTTAGCCAACCTGTATCTTCAGTCTGAACTTGTGGACTTCTCCATTTGTTATTTCTTTTGAACCATTTCTTCCAATTGTCTACATGTTATGACACAAACAAAAAAATACCATTGATATCTTTGAAAATTGTTGCCTTCGTTTCTTTGATCTTCACAATTCATAGAAATATATTTATAGATTAATTTTTTTCTGAAGGAGAAGGTAGGCAAATGTGAGTTGTGTATCTTTCTAATGGAAACAAGCCAGGAATAAATACGTTGGTAAAATCCACTCTTTTTATTAGGAAGACCCAGAAACTTGTGCAGAAAGGAAGTTAAACTTTAATTTTTCTTCTAACCAATCAGCAAAGTAGAAAACTTTCCTGAGGATTTTCTTTTACCTTCCTCGGTGTTACATGGTCGTTTGGTACCCCATTTTATATGTGGAAGCGTTTGCTTTCTCCTAGTTTATGATGTGGCAACAGAAGTGTACAAAAATCTACTGCTAGTGGCAATGGTGCTCTGAGGAGGACAAAGAGTTTTTTCTAGTGGATAAAAGGAGGTAAAATGACTGCCAATAGTGGTGTTACTCAAGGGGGACACATTCTCCTCTAATTGAAGGGAAATTCTTAGGTTTGAAGGAAGATGAAAAGAATAAACATGAAAAAAAGGCGTTTATTCCTTTTTTTATGAATTAAATTTTAGTCGAAAGAATTTCCCTGCTTAAACAATGTGGAGGAGAAATCACAGGAGATTAGCACAAGCATAAGACAATTAAGACCATAAATTAGAATTTTCAGAAGCTCTGACTGATTATACCGAGCACAGGATTTATTTGGAAGACCTTTTGGTGACCTCAGCTGTAATGTTTGCTTCTACGGAAGGCTCAGTGAGGCGGGGAAGGGGAAGGAGTCCACATGGTCCCTTTATGTCATAGCCGGCATTAAAACTGATTTCCAACTTGGGGCTCACACTTTTGTTCCAAACCTGAACTTTTGGCATAAGAGCTTATGTTCTTATGGCCAATTTGGATTTTTAAGCAAAGAAGCTAATTTAAAAAGTCTCTTGGACAACAAATGACTTAAAAAAATAACATTTTAATGATTTAAATGGAAACAAACCAGAAGAAGCTGGATTAAATTTCACTTAAAGTATACATGTTTAGCGATTAAGAGGAGAAAGTGGCTGAAAAAATGCTGTCTGTTATTTTCCTTCAAAACCCCAAGTAGTTGAACAATTGAATAGCTCAAAAGACTTGAATTGGGATATCTTTGTGGAAAATATTTCTGGCAAGGAAAATACTGCTAATAAAAGAATGAGAGATAACAAACTTCTCTTTAACAATGAATATTTAACCTGTCTGGTTTAGTGATAAAAGTATTTTATTGAAGATTCTTTAAAAGAAGGTTGACCTGATTCAGGAATTTTAATGAGCAGAGAAAAAAAATAAGTAAATGCTTTGGGGAAAAGTGGTTGTGAATTAAGGGTTTCCTAGATGATACTTGCTGTTATTGTGCTTCCCAAAGCTTTTTTATTTATTGATTGATTTTAGAGGGAGAGAGAAAGAGACACATTGATCAGTTGCCTCCCATACGTTCTAACCAATTGAGCCAGTCGGCCAACGCCCAAAGCTTTTAGTACCAAATGGTTTCTAAGTGACTACATTTTCTTAGCCACCATGGACTTTTGCATATGAGTGTGAGAGGGTGAGAAGACTAGGCTTTTCAAAAGTGTGGGCTTGATTTAGGTGGTGAAAGTTTTGTTAAGGAAGGATGTGTGTGATTTAGATTAGTGGAAAATTTAAGTTAGTAGACAGGCATTAGTTGTTTGGGCTTGAGGAGCTTCAATAAATAATGTCACTCTTTTCTTTGAATGTTTTGAATGAACTGAGAAATGAAATAGGGATGATGGGAGATAAAAGTGCCACCTTTAGGTTTCATAAAGCTGATATTGGGGATTGTGGTTTAGCTGTAGGAGCAATGGGCTTCCTCAAGACAGACTCCAGAGCTAGGCAGCCTTCCCCACCCAGTCCCACACAGCACAGGACTGGGCAGGCACTGCCCAGCAGGGACAGAACTGCCCCATACAGCTTTCATCTTGGGGAGGTAGCACTGGGTGTTTGCTTTCTGTATTCAGCTTGTTTCCAAGAGAAAGGGTAGGGGAAATGGGTTGAAAATGTTTTTTCATTTTTCTTGACATTTTCAGTCAGTCAGGAGTCAAGTTTGGGCAAGAGCCCAAGAATGTAACTTTAACGAACTTTTCTTCAGATTGGAAGGAAACATCAAGAACAGCAGTGTTTTCGTTTGTTTGTTTGTTTTGTTTTTGTTCTTTTATTCTTAACCAGGAAGGATTGTTATCTTCCCCTAAAGAAGTTTTTGTTGTAACACACGCAGAATACTGATAGTGTTTAGTGGTGGGAGTCAATTTTGTTTGTTTGTTTGTTTTTTTTTCTTTTATTCTTAACCAGGATTGTTATCTTCCCCCAAAGAAGTTTTTGTTGTAACAATGCACGCAGAATACTGATAGTGTTTAGTGGTGGGAGTCAAGGATGCTAAATATCCTGAAAAGTCCCATATAATAAAGAATTAATGCCCTCTAGAGATACCCAGACTGTACCTGTTAGGTCCTGCCTCCTCATGGGGTGAGGAAGAGATTACTCTGTCAAGAGCCATATGCTGGGGTCCAACCCCAGCAGGTCCAGGGGTCCCCAAAGGTGTGGACGGAGTCGGCGAATAAGGAATGACACGGAGACAACCTTCAGTTGATCAGCAGCCTAGCCAGGATCTCTAGCTAGGATCTCCAGCCAAGTTCTGGTTCGGATCTCCAGCCAAGTTCTGGTTCGGATCTCCAACCAAGTTCTGGTGCCATGTTCTCTCGCTAGGTTCTCCAGGTTCTCCAGCCAGGTTCTATCCAGGTTCTTTTGCTATGTTCTGTCTAGGTTCTCCAGCGAAGTTCTGTAGCCAGGTTCTGTCCAGGATCTTTTGCCATGTTCTCTCCCTAGGTTCTGTCTCTAGGTTCTGTATAGGATCTCCAGCCAAGTCCTGTCTCTAGGTTCTGTCTCTAGGTTCTGTGTAGGATCTCCAGCCAAGTCCTGTCTCTAGGTTCTGTGTCTAGGTTCTCTCCCTAGGTTCTGTCTCTGCGTACACCTTCCTGGGACCACTCCCTCAATACAAGCCCAGTGATATCTATCAGCTAGGGGATCTGTTGGAAGCAGGCGGTACACTTTTACTTGGGATGATTTGAGGGAAATTTAATAATTTGAGCGCAGCAAGAAGCCACATGGAATGATGTATACCCCTGGGGCTGGTAGTCAGGAAGGGGAAAGGAGAGGTCAGTTGGAACCCTGAAAGGGAGAATGTGGTGGGAAAGGGCCGCCTGACCATGGCAGGGAGAGCGCCTGGGGAGTGTATGTTCCAACCTTATTCTCCTCCCTTCCTCCAGTCTCTGGCTGTTGCTTCTAAATGACTGAAGCAGCCAGAAGCTTAGAGCGGGCGGGCCTAAGCCATTAGTTGGACATCCCCTGAGGGCTCCTGGGCTGCCAGAGGGACGTCTGACTGACAGCTTAGGCCCGATCCCTAGGGGAGCATGCCTAAGCCGGAAAGAGGACATCCCCTGAAGGGTCCCAGACTGCGAGAGGGTGCAGGCCGGGCTGAGGGGACCCCTCCACCCCGAGTGCATGAATTTTCATGCACTGGGCCTCTAGTCTTTTCATATGATGTGCACTGTGAGTTAAATCGATTATATATCTTGTCTGCTCTTGTGGAGTCATTTGAAGTCTTTAAGGGTAACATTTTTTGACTCTTTCAAGAAGCGTACATGACATGTATTAACTGTACAACAAAACACGCTGCTTTTCCAGCTGCTGCATAGCCCTGAAGGTTAACTATGAAAATGACTTTTCCAGTAACTGAGCTGAACTGCTGCTTTTAAAAACTCTTTTTAGTGCTTCTTTTCCAGCCTTTGAACTTTTCACTAAGCATTAGTCATTTTTAATAAAAATATATTTTGTTTGTAAGGTCTTAATAGCATTTCTTCCTCATAAAAATATGGTAAGCTGCACCAGATTCAATTCATTGTATCTTTAAAAAAAAGTAACTTTTGAGATGAAACACTAAGCTACTCCTTCCCCCAAATTAATACATTACATAATTACTAAATTCTCTCTGACTGACTTTGGAATTTTCTAGTTTTACAAACTGATGTCAGAGAGGAAATGTTGAAATACTATAAAAAATATCAGATTTGCTGAAAAGAGCCCCCTGCCCAATTATGCTTCTCTAAATACCCTGGTAATATTAACCAAATATTTTCTTTATCAGTTTAGAGAATTAGGAGATTTAGTTTTTGAGTGGCTCATTCTCATTCATTGCTGCATTTTTGTGTGTGTGGATGAGGCAGTATTCAATGTTGCCTCCCCGGTGGGTTCTTTTTAAAAAATACATATTTTTATTGATTTCAGAGAGGCAGGGAGAGAGAGAGAGAGATAAAAACATCAATGATGAGAGAGAATCATCGATCAGCTGCCTCCTGCACGCGCCCCCTGCTGGGGATCGAGCTCGCAACCCCGTGCATGTGTCCTTGACTGGAATCGAACCTGGGACCCTTCAGTCTACAGGCCGACGTTCTATCCACTGAGTCAAACCAGCTAGGTCCCCAGTGAGTTCTTTTAATTTGATTATTTCATGGTCTTCAATATGTGTAGTTTATTGTTCAGTAGGAATGAGAGAAGGGAGATTATGTCTCAAAGTTTATCTCAATGGTATTTATTATTTTAATAAAAATTCTTAACATTATTAGTTGAGCTAAATTGGATATAGTTATTAGCTCTTTTGTGTCATCCTCACCTCCATTTTTTTTTATTTTCAGGTTTTTCAATGCTCTTTGAAGCTGTTTCGCCTCCTCCTCTTCCTTCTTTTTCTTCTTCAAGAATAGTTCATTGATACTTAGAGAGAGAGGAAGGAGAAGAGAGAAACATGGATGTGAGAGTGCATCATTGAACGGCTGCCTCCCACATGCCCCCCGAGTGGGGATCTAGTCTGCACAACCTGAGCATGTGCCCTGGCCAGGAATTGAACCAGCAACCTTTCAGTATATAGGACGACACCCAACCAACAAAGCCACACCAGCTAGGGTTGTATCTTCTTTTAATTTTATATTTTCCTGACTTTTCCCCTAAAATATACTTTTTGTGAGTCCTATACTTAGCTTTTTCACTTTTCAAATTTTATTCTCTTTTAGCTCATATTCAGTCTATTTTATTGTTTGTATCCTTGGGATTTTCTCCCCTCAGTTCTCATAAGGCAGGCCAATCTCTTATAAGCTTTCCTTCTCCTTCAGAATAATTATCTGAGATATTATATTTATTCCAAGCTCTCTTGTGTTGATTTAAATTTATCATTTGTTGAAATATCTTCGCCTAATAAAAATTTTCCCCCTCTTTCAACGTAATGGTCCTGGCCCTCCTCCAGGCCTCCAGCTCCTGTCCCCACACCTGACCTTGATCTAGAGTGACTACCCTAGACCTCCTCCTCCATCATGACTAAACTTCACCTCTGAGGCTTCCAGACCTTGTGGAAATGATGTCTTGCGTATTGCCCATTTCACAAGCCTGCATTGTATTCTCAGTGAAACAGTCAATTACTCAACTCCTGAAAATCCTCTCTATCCAGTTTCTATCTGCAAACCAACCCTGTGGAGAGTCTTGCCCACACTTTTTTGAAAACCGTGTTTCTATCTACAAATTTATTCCTTAGGTTACCCTGGCGCTAACCCACATCCAGTGTGTCCAAAATAGAACTCATTGTTAATTGCCCCAGATGAGAACAACAGCTGTGTTTATTTTGTTTACTGTTGTGCTCTCCATGTTTGGTTCATACTGTGCACGAAGTACATTTTTGTTAGATGAATGAACAAATTAATTACATTTTCCTCAATTAAACTGGTTCCCCTTCCTAACTTCTCTGTCTTCTTCCCAGTATTCTCCTCTATCAACTGGCAGAGCGGATGTCCGTGTCTTCTGTGTTTCAGGTCCAATGAGGAGGATGAAGCTTAGACTTAGACTTCCCAGAAGGCAGGCTGGAGTTCAAATAGGTGGAGAAGTTCTAATCCTGGAAGGATATGGGTTATTTTGGGGAATTTCCTAAAGGCTGAGGAAGGGACAGTATTTTGGGAAGAGGTGAAAGGACCTCTGGTGCCGTGGCAGTGTGTGTGTGTGTGTGTGTGTGTGTGTGTTTGTGTTTGAACATCAGGAGTCTTGGCCTTCAGCTTTTCTCTCTCCATGCTTTTGGAGCTGCTGTAGTCAATTACCATAAAGACTGCACAGAAACATATTTTTGATGATGGAATTATGCAATTTTATATTATGGTTTCATTAGAAAATAATTTCCATGTTGTTTCATAGTTTTTATGATGGAAATTCATAATGTTGATTGAGAGGATGTTTTGTAACTTTAAACAATTCCTCTATTAATGTACATTTATGTTATTTTAATTCTCCCCCCACCCCCAGTAAAATAAAACTGTGATGAATGCCATAATATATAAGGTTTTTATTCTACTGGATTATTTTTCAGTACTACTTATATAACCATTTCCCCCTAAAGTTTTGTTTTAAGTCTAAATCATTTTCTCTTTCCCTGAGGATTTCTGTCGGTGTTATGGTGTTAATGCCCAGAAAGTTTAATGTTCTCATTTCTACGACTCATATTTTGAAAAGCTTTTTTTTTTTATCACCTACTGACTGTGGACTCAATAATTTTAATTTATTAGATATTTATTTGAATTTTCCCATTACTGAGAATTTACTGATGCAGGAAAAGAATCAGATGTTTCAACCAAGTACAACCCACCAACATCAGCTTTATTTTTTGTTTCGGAAAGATATTTAATTGTTGTTATTTTTTTCTCTAGAGAGCTTATTATTACTTGCCAGTTATAAGGTTTAAAAAAATAATTTTCATATCTAGTTTTTTAACTAATGATGAAATTTCCATATATGAGGTAGGTGGCAAATCCCACAGTCCTATGTTTACTATGTGGATTTTAAATATCTTTATTGTTTTAAAATTTCACTATATGTTTTATTTATTTTTTTGAAAAAGCAATACATATGATGAAAAATTTCAATACTACAAAAGAATATACAGTAAAAAAAAATCCTCCTATAGTTTTCTTTCCTAAAAGCAACCATTGTTATTAGTTTCTGTGTGTCCTTCCAAGTTACTTTCCACATACTGGTACTCTAGTTTTTCTCTATTGTATTTACTTAGCTAAAACTGAAGTGTTCCTAAAAAAAGGGGAACATCTTGTTTTAATTCATATACAGGGTGTGGCAAAAGTAAGTTTATAGTGTGAGTATGGGAAACACACAGTTTATTCTTGTATTATTATTTATTAACTATGATATTATTTTCCATACAAACAACTGTAAAGCTGCTTATGCCCCACTGTGTATTATTTTGTTATTTTAATAATATATCTATTTGCATTATTATTTACACAGGCTCAATGTAGTTTTGGTTATTTATATTTGGATTTTTAAAAATCTGTAAATAAAAAATGAATAAGATTGAATCAGAGAGTCATGAACTTTTTTTTGGAGAAAAAAAAGTAGGAAAAGAGAAAGGAATTAATAAAAAAAAGCTAGAGAAACAGTAAGACTGGATGGGAGATAGGAGAAGTAGGAGTCAGGACTTTTAAGTAGAGTATCCAAGGAGCATTCTCTAATCTATCTATGAATACTTCTCTTCTTTATCATAGGTATGTACTTCTATCATCTATATTGTTGGATAATAAAATATTAAATTTGGTATAATTGATTTCTAAGCTGTGCTCTTGAAATGTTAGTATCTGACAAGATGTTAGTGGGTATGTGATGAACAATTTTGTAGTTAAAAAATGTTTAGGAAAAGTGCTGTGGCATTGATAACAATCTCTTTTAGTGAAATTCATAAATTGCTTTCAAAGTATAAGGTGCTAAATGCATCCATTTGAGCTACTAAGATATTTTATAACAAACTAAGAGCAAAAAGGCAGGAGAGAGACCAAGATGGCGGCATAGGTAAACACCGGAGACTGCTGCCGCAAACAACCACTTCAAAAATACAACTAAAAGACGGAACGGACATCACCCAGAACCACAGGAAGGCTGGCTGAGGAGAGACTCTTCAACTAGAAGGAAAAATAACAGCACACCGAGGCTCAGAGGAGGCGCAGTGTGGAAAAAACTCAGGTGAAATTCATAATTGCTTTCAAAGTATAAGGTGCTAAATGCATCCATTTGAGCTACTAAGATATTTTATAACAAACTAAGAGCAAAAAGGCAATCTATTACAGGGCACTATCATTTTCTTAACTCTTTCTCTGATAGATACCATCTTTGTATTTGGCAGAAGTATTGTTTTTCTTCCTTTTTAGTGTTTGCAGAATGCAATTTTGGCAGTTCCTGGGTAGGGTGCAAGGGCGGGGGGAACAGAATTTACTGGGGCAGTTTTTATTCTTAAAATGCAATAACTTGTTATGTCAGAAGCTGCT
This sequence comes from Myotis brandtii, assembly GCF_000412655.1. Lineage (NCBI taxonomy): Eukaryota > Metazoa > Chordata > Mammalia > Chiroptera > Vespertilionidae > Myotis > Myotis brandtii. The sequence continues at coordinate 7,777,951 of NW_005369942.1, forward strand.
TTGAAATGCCAGAAGAAAATATTTGCTTTGCCCTTCTTCCTTCGTTCTTGTCATAAACAATGCGAGTTGTGTACATAAACTGTACAGTTGTTTACTTTTAATGTTTGATGGAATGGCTTTTAAAAAGTCAGACACACTGCCAAATAGTAAAATGTGTATTTATTTGTTTTGTTTTTTTGAATCTAGGGGATGTGGGAGGACGGCAGTGACCTGGTGTGGAAGAGCCTGGTCTGGGGAAGGGCAGGGAAAGCAGCGGCCGCATCCACATGGTTCCCACTGTCGCCGGCACCTTTCACTTCAATCTCTGCTGGTTGAGAAAGAATTCGGCCTCAACTTCTTTTATGAATTGAGTCTGAAGTAAACACAAAAAATAAACGAATACGAATTTTACGTTTCTATCTTCTTCAGTGCTCACAGATTGTGTCTGATATGCACATAAACATTTTGAAACTGCTGAACAAACCTTTTTCAAAGATTTGCTGTATTATTCCATGGTAGTTATTTGTGCCTCTGGGAGTAAATATTAGCATTGTGTTAGCTTTGTTTAAATTTTTTTCTCTCCAGTGTTTGTTTTTACTTTGGATTGGTTATATTGACCTATGAAATTGGTTTAAAAATAGTTATTTTAGTCTATATTTAGGAGTGAAACTTTTATTTATAATCCCTTTATCTTCCCCTCGAAAACGAGGGAGCTCTTTTCAAACAATGAGGACATCTCAAGCTACAGAACTGTTGATGCTTTTATTTGACCTGATACTGAGCCAGACTTTATTAGATGTGGTGATTCTGTACTTATCACCCTGTCCCATTAGTGACGTAACTAACGCAAACAGTAAAATGAGGAGTGGAAGAAATTTCACTGTGCACTAGAATGACTCTTACAAGGTTTTGTTCTGGGTGTGTTCCATATTTATATAAAATATGGAAATATATGAAACATTCATATTTACATATAAAATAAATTTTATATAAATGTTATTTAAAAATTTGTTAATTCATTTATGTAAAATATCTACATAAAATATATATTTTATATATGTTTCTAAATATATCTTGTTACATATTTATATATAACATTATATAATATAAATATACATATATTTACATTTTGGGGATATTTCATATGGTAATATAGCAATTTATAAAAAAACCCCAAAACCTAAAATAATACATTCTTGGTTGATATAGTATATGTGGGTGTGCTTGGAGGCTTGAGGAGATATAAGGCTTTATTAATTTTTTTAGAATTATTTAAACCAGTGTTTGAGAGGATGCATGGGTTAGTGAAGAAATTTTTTTAATAGAAAGGAATTAATAAAAAAAGCTAGAGAAACAGTAAGACTGGATGGGAGATAGGAGAAGTAGGAGTCAGGACTTTTAAGTAGAGTATCCAAGGAGCATTCTCTAATCTATCTATGAATACTTTTCTTCTCTTCTTTATCATAGGTATGTACTTCTACCATCTATATTGTTGGATAATAAAATATTAAATTTGGTATAATTGATTTATACCAAAGGATATCATACCCCTTTCCATGACTGCCCAAGTCTTGTTACATTAGAATTATCTACAAATCAGGGTGTGAGAGTGGGTGCAAGGCTGTGGGCTTAATTATGTTAGTGACAGAAGGTATTACAAGGCGAAGGGAGGCCCCTTGGCATAGGAGAGGAAAGGAGAGTAGAAAGAATAAGAAGCCAGTGATTCAGACTGTTTATTAACCTTGCCTTTCTGTGGAAAAGATCCTTCACCCTGTCACTGGGCATGGGACTGGCAGCTGGTGTGCTGCCTCTGACCCTGAAAAGCAGGCGAACGAGGCTGTTGAAGGATGGCGTTGGCTGTGCTCCATCTGCCACATGCCCTGAATGAAAGTCACAAAGAGACTCATACAGGTCGCTGAGCAGGACTGCAGGGAGGAGCTAGGAGCTTTTAACCGAAGGTTTGTTCATTGTTTCCAAAGTACTAATTATGAAGAAGCACTGGGAGCCATGGCGATGGAAGTGATTACTATTTACAGACTACCAAGGAGTCTGCTGGAAAGGTGTTGGGTAGGAGCTTTCTTTTAGAGACATGGTCATTTGTCATAAGCTGAGGTTGAAACCTACTGCTGTCAAAGGTTTGCTTGCCCCTGATGGCTTTGTGGTGGGATTGTGGGGGGTTAGCTGCACCCCTAAGGCACACGGCAGGGCCTGAAGTTCTGTAAAACAGTTGCAGTGCCTGGTGTGGGCAGGACACAGACGGGCATCTCCAGGTATTTGGATATCCCCTGGTGGTGCCTGAGTAAGAGCTGGGTGAGTGGTGGTGAGACATGTCCAGGCATCGCTCCATCTCCTTTCCATTTGGAGCCGGGCCTCTGGATGGAGGATAAACAATTATGTCAGAACTTACTTAGTGGTAGTGAAACAACCCAATTTAGTTGTCTTCTAAAACTTTGCTTCAGCCGACATGGACCTCTAGGGTCAAAAGAAAAGGAAATGCTTTGGAACATGAAAGTGACAGAAGGAAACACCCTATTTATCTTTCCCACTTCGTCTTAAGACTTAAACTCTTTGAAAGTTAAATGTTTGGATGCTTGACATGTTGCAGGACAACTCTGATCTTCCTTGGACACCTCCACTCTGTTCTGTCTAAAGTCCAGTTCCCTAAAGAGTTCCTCATCATCATCTTCAAACACCCGTTGAGTGTTTCTCTGTGATGGTGCTTTCCCAAAGCTTCTCCAAGGCTGTCTGAGGCCTCGGGTAGTTCACAGTCCTTTTAGGAAAATTTGGAATGATTTAATATTTAAAGAGTAACCCTTTTATGGGAATTTTATATTACTTTTGAGTCCTCCCTCTTCTGCCAATTCGAGTCAGCAATAGTAGCTAACCACTATGGTGTGCCTTGCATGAGACTGGGACCTCAAGGAACTTAGAGAATCACACAGATTTCACATATATTAAGCAATTAGAGAACATTATATATTAAGCAATTAGAGAACATTACAAGAAAATATAAATTTGAGGACCCATTTTTGTGGTACAGGCTCTTCAGTGCAGGATATATCCTCATTCCTGAGTATGAACCCCGGCTCAACTACCTTGGTTAAATCACATGTATCTAATTCTCTTTAATCCTCTTTTATCTAATAGAGGTACTGTTAACTTTTGTAGATTTGTTGAAAGGATTAAATAACATACAAAATATGCCTAGCCCATCATGGGCACTCTGTCAGATCTATGAGGATGGGGAGGACTCACAAAGAGGTAGGGACACGTGACCTGGAAGATGAAGGGTGGAGAAGGCACCATTGGCAGAGAGGAGTGGTAAGAATATTTGTAAGGAGGTGGGAAGGCAAGGGGAGTTTAAGATAGGCATCTGGGAATGATTGAGGTGTGAGCCTGGGCCTGACTGGGATGGAGAGTTGTACAGAGAAGTGGTGAGAGTGGCCAGCATGGCCAGTTAAGACGTTTGATTAGATCCAATGAGCAGTTGTCTGTTGTACGAGTACAAGCTGTGTTTTGGAAAGATGTAGTATGTACAACTAATGCAGCAGCTCTCTGAGGAAGCCATTACTATTATCCTCACTTTCCAGTGGGAAATAGTGTTTGGAAGAGGTTTGAAAAAACTTACTTTTGTATTTACTATGTGAATATAATAATAACACTAATGGCAATCAAAATGAAAGAAAAAATTAATTCATGATCCAGCCATCCAGACAACTCAGACGGTTCTCATTTTCTCATATTCCCAATTGGTTTTAGTTTTTCTTCCAAGGGAGGAAAAATATGTTATAAATATTATTTGAGTTAATTTCTGTCAATGCTTTAAACAGTGCCTGGCACGCTATGTGTTAGCTGTTATTTTCTCCTCAATACAGACCAAGAACTTCTAGAGACATTCCATGTTAATAGACAGCTTTGGTAAGGGCATGTTGGCAGGTAAATTTTGTGACCTTCCTGTTTTCACTCACGACTTCACATGGTTCCACGTGCAAGCTAAACACAAAGAAGTCCCAATCTTTCTAGAATAGAATGAGGTATGTCTGATTTGCAAGTTATCTGGCATTTAACTCTCGTGGCCTGTCAGAGGATCACTCTAATTAACCCACAAGTGGTGGGGGAGAAAGAACAAATAATAAATTTATTGCAAAAATTTATGTTCTAGTCAGTGGGTAACCTGTGGCTGAGATTTGTTGTTGGCTTAAAAGTAGGTCTAGTTATTATACTTTTCTTAGAAAAGAGATGAATTTATTTTTTGATTGTTACATTCTTGACAGTTTTATTTTATAGGATGAATACTCTAGATTTTAGTGTGTCCTAAGAGTGAGTCAGGCAGTTCCTGTCAAATGTCCTCATTCTCAAACTTTCCTGGTGGGTAATGGGGGAGTTAACAAATGAACATGTTGTATCAGTTACTCAGTTTGAAATAATTTATTTCTGGACTAATAAAACTGTGAACTCTTCCCTAACTGCTAACCCCAAGGTATTTTTCTAAAGACTTTCTTTTTGTGTTTCTAAAATCTTAGCTGTTGATACTACTTGGATAGACTCATTATTTTTCAAGTGCTGAGGTCTAAGTTGTTGAATAAGCAAGGCTAACCTTTGACATGAAAGAAAATTTAGAGGAAAGAGGGATTTCATTTGCTTTTCATTTTCAAGGCCATGTCTTGTAATATGAATTTGTCAAGAACTTGAGTCACATTTTTCACACCTCCTTGTCCTTTGAGACATAAACATTTAGGGAGATCCACACGCACAAAGCCTGCTCTGTGCTAGGGAAAATAATAAAAAAAATTAAGAATTTGGAATTGAAAAGAAAACTCATTTGTGCATTTTTAATGCAAGCCAGTAAGCTTTGTGGGCTTTCGGGGTCTTCTCAAATCTCTGTGAAGGCATTTGTGGACCAGTCGTAGTGACTGGCGTTGCCATTACGCCCTTTCTGAGGAGCAGAGAGGAAAGAAGGCTCATTTACAGTGAAGTCTGGTGAATGGTTACAGCTCTGCTGAGACAATTGCACCTTTTCCAGTTGTAAGCAATAGCGCAGAGCATCATTTGGTAAATGGATCTGGGTTTTAGATTTACCTAAGTGCATGAAGATATGGAGACATTGAGGAAAATCAATGTGTAGATGTTCAAGGGCTTTAGGTTGCTTTAGCTTTTTTCTCTTTTCTTCTTCTTTTTTTAATTTCATTCATTCATTTTTAAAAGCAGCATTTTATAAATAGGTGATTTTATATGTGTGTATAGAGAGTTTTGAAGTTCTTTTGGAGAAGAGACTCAAACCAGGAAGATGGGTAGAGATAAGAAAACTATTTTTTGTTGTTGTTCTGAATTCATGGGGATGTACTGAAGAGAGATTTTTGAAGCATAACTTGTTTGAACAATTTGGCACTATCATCAGCTTTTATTTCATTAACAACTTCTTGAAGAAATGATTGGAGTTATTTTGTACAACACAAGTCATTTTTGTTGCTCTCTTTTCCCCTTCCTTTTCTTTCTTTCCCTCCATTCCTTCTTCCCCCTTCCTCTTTTATTCTCTCTCTTCTTCCATTCCTCCTTTCTTCCCTCCCTTCCACATGTTTTCCTTTTTTCTCTAATCTCAGCAATATCCACAACTTAGCCAAAGTAGTAAACAGTAATATTTTGTGTGACAGTTGATTTGGAATATTGTGATTTGCTACTGGAGGGAGGTTATTAATCTGGCCTCATTCCATTTTGCTATGAGCTACTGTTGGAAAGACTGACTTTGGAGGATTCACTAGCAGAGCAGTAGTCACCCTCATTAAACTCAGAAATGCAAGGAAAATATAGGATTTTTTTTTCTATTGCTGAAAGTGTCTCTGGGTAGTTAAGAAAAATAAATATTATGTTTTGCAATTCATAACCTTTAAAAAAAACTGATTTCAGAGAGGAAGGGAGAGGGAGAGAGAGAGAGATAGAAACATCAATGATGAGAGAGCATCATTGATCAGCCACCTCCTGTACATCCCCCTTGGGGATTGAGTCTGCAACTTAGGCTTGTGCCCTGACTGGGAATCGAACCGTAAACTCTTGGTTCATAGGTTGACCACTGACCCACACTGGCAGGGCAACAATTTATAATCTTTATCTCTCTTCCTGTTTTGTCTGTTTTTGATGTCTCAGTACCTTTTAGATTAAACTTATGTCCCTTCAGATTTCTATGCCCTTTCCATGTTTATTTTTGGGTGGGGTATGAGAGTGATTTCACTGGGGCAGGGGGAAGTTGGAAACGTCTGTCTGCACAGTGTCCTCTGGATCTCTGCAGTGGTTTGGAGTTACAAAGCCCATGATGAAGTTATGATGTCATTACAATAGTCTCCCATTGCTAAGCATGATGTTTGTCCCCTATCTCGCGTTGGTTACCATACACTAAGGGCTTAGCCAGAGAAAACTATGTAGGTCTTTTCAGTTGGTTGCTCTAGTCATTTCCTAGGATAGTCCACAGATTATTGTGAAAAGGCTGTGAAGAAGTTTGTCAGGATGTGCTGGAAGCAACTTGAGAAAGCTGTATTTTCCATCTGCGTTCTATACTTTTGTGGTCCTGGTCTTACTTAGTACCTCAAATACAGAAATTTAGCTTGGTTCAAATTACGTCAGGGGGAAAATTTTGACATTTAACAACTGTATTTTCATTTTTAGTAATTTCTTTTTTTTAATGGCTTTTATCTCTATTTCAGGCAGTCTGAGCTCACTATTTCAGGAAAGAAAGTTCTAGCAGAACAATTGAAAACAAGCCAGTTGATCCCTGTTTTTGAGTTTAAAACTCCTGGGAGAAACAGCAGTTGAAAGAAAGGATTGGAAGATTGGCAAGAACTTGTGATAATGTAAGAAAGTGTTTTTCTTCTCTTAGGCTTGATCAAGATTCCTTGGGCTGTGCAGAAAGAGTTGGAAAGAAATGACCTCAGACCCTGGTGGTGGTCCCTGGCAAGGGTGCCTGTGCTCTTCTCTGCACCTGCCTGGGCACAGTCTTGGCCCCAGGGCCGGGTGAACTAAGAGGAGTGGGGCTTGTGCTCCACTCCCTGTCTAGTTGCCCAGGGATGCTGCAGTCCTTATCCACGGAGCAGGAGACGAGCAGAACACAGCACCGGGTTGCTAGGAGAAGAATCTTACAGAGAATCTCCTTGTGTTCCTCTGTGATTTGATGAATTTTTCTGTATAGCCAAGAGTGGTGTGGATGTGGCCCTGAAATCAGAGATTTTGTAGAATGTCCCTTACTTGGGATTTGACTCAAGACTGGATTTAGGAGTTTTTAGGAGGAAAATCAGAGATAAAGCACTGTTTTCATAATATCAGGAATACTATTAATATGTCTTATCATTCTTGATGTTAACCTTTTTAACCTGGCTGAAGTAGTGTATGTATGGCTTCTCCACTGTCAACGTACTCTTTTTTATCCTTTCCACACCATACTTTGCCTCATTTAATTTTCAAATCATCAGAGGTTCTACCTGACTGTCCCCATGAACAGTGGTGTGGCATGAACAGAGATAAGCCAATTGGAGAAATCATAAGTTTGTTATGAAGACCAAATAGGTAATGTTTCTACTATGCTTTGCAATGTGCTAAAACTAATAATTTTACTGATAGTTCAAAGAAATAAGTCTCCAAGCAATGTGATGCTATGTACAGGACAGTGGGAGAGAAACCTTGGACAAGAGTCCTCTGATCCATCTGAAAACGTTCATCTTTTTAAGTGATGACATGCTCTCTTTCAGTGCAAAGCCAAAGTGATGTGCCTGTCTGGTGGACACCTGTCAACTGTGATTTCCGATGCAGAAATCTTAGAGCAAAAGTAGAAACAGAAGAGTCATACTCTTATTTTCTTTGGTACTCAGGACACTACAGGGGCAGAAATGGTCTACTTTACTCCCACTATTTTCTCATTCTCTTTAACTGACTGGAAATATGAGAGAGGAAATATAGGAAGAAAAAAAAAGGGAGAGGTAGGGAGCAGTCCGGAAGATTTAGCCTGGGAGTGGCAGCTCTGGAGTGATTTATTATGGGCCAGGGAAAGCTTAGCATTTCTTCCATATTTTCCAGGAAGGATGTGATGAGTTGCAACAACAATCTGGTGACTATTGCAGACTTGTTTGAATAAGTCCTTCTTTATGCCTGCTTCCTTTTCAACTCTGGTTGCCTACCTACCTCAGGTTGAATGGCTAATCAGTTTTCTGCTGCCTCCAAGAAGAAGTGTCTCTAAGGAGCTTTACAATTTTACTAGTTCAAGAACATCAACATTTCTCCAGGCCCAGCTTGAACTAGAGGCAAAGCAGTGACCATAGCTGCTCTTTGTGAAATAACTTCTCTCTTTGGGCTTTAAATCAAAGCTTTTTTCCTTTCTGCCACTGGTTTTCTGCTTTGCAATGGAGTGCTCTCCGATTATTTTCCCACTACCCATCCAGGAATCCCTGCATATATGGGAATTTAAGGCAAAATCAAAATGATGCTTCATGTTATTTTCTTGTGTGGTAGAGAAGTGTATGTCCTAAACATTTACTTTTTGTGTTCATTAATAAGAAATATTTGGTGAAATCCTGAGGCATCAAATTTGATTTTGCTTTGTTGGTTTCATATCCAGAGTTGCTGCTGCAGGGTGCTGCTGTGGAGGGAGCGTTTGAGGCCTGATAGGCAGTGGAACATAGTGTTTCAAGGCCATGAACTTTAGAACCAGTTCACGTAGGTTCCAATCTGGCCTCTACCACTTACTAGCTATGTGACCTTGGGCAAGTTACTGAACCTCCCTGTGCCTCAGATTTTTCATGTGTAAATGGGATTAGTAATAGTCCTAATTTATTAGGTCATTGTGAGGATTAAATTATTTGATCTATGTGAAAACACTTAGACCAGTGTCTGGCATAGTAAATCTTTTGTGTTTAGTACTTATTAATATCTATCTATAATAATAAAAGCATAATATGCTAATTAAACTGGACAGCCGAATGACCTTCCAGATATCATTCCGGATGTCCTTCCTGATGAAGCCATGGTGGCGGGGGCTGAGGCAGAGGCGGTTAGGGGCAATCAGGCAGGTAGGCAGAGGGGTTAGGGGTGATCAAGCAGGCAGGTGAGTGGTTAGGAGCCAGTGGTCCCGGATTGCGAGAGGGATGTCCGACTGCCAGTTTAGGCCTGATCCCTGTGGACATCCCCTGAGGAGTCCCAGATTGCAAGAGGGTGCAGAATGGGCTGAGGGACCCTCCCCCTTCCATACACAAATTTTGTGCACCGGGCCTCTAGTATATATATAAAAGCCTAAGCGCCTGGGATGACCAGAATGACCAGAACCACTGGAACGACTGGAACAACTGGAATGACCAGTCACTATGAAGCACACTGACTACCAGGGGGCAGACACTCAACGCAGGAGCTGCCCCCTGGTGGTCAGTGTGCTCCCACAGCCAACTTCCCCTGGCCAGCCAACTTCCTGCGGTCCCTTCCCCCCAGCCGGCCAACCTCCCGTGATCCTTCCCCCTGGCTGGCAGGCCCTGATTGCCTGATCAGGGCTGGCCCCCGGGCTGGGATGGAGAACCAGGGGTGGGTGGCAGCGGATGCAGCACCTTTCCCAGTGGGACCGAGGGCCGGCTCCCTCCTTGGGGCTGGCAGCCAACCTCCCATGTCCCATCCCTCCCCTGGCCAGCAGGCCCTGATTGGCCCACCATCCACCTGCCATGGTGGCAGCATGGTGGCAAGAACAGGAGGAGCGGGGGAGGCGGGGTACTGCACGGTGGCAGGGCGCTGACGATGGCGGCGTCGGAGTCCAGCATCCATTCCTTCTGCGCCTGGCCCAGTGACTGTCACCTCCTCTCTCCATCCCACTGGGGCATTTGGGGCCTGATTGGACAGGCCCCGATCGGCCTGGCCCCGATCAGCCCTGATCAGTGGCTAGGCCTAGGGGCCCCACCCATGCATGAATTTCGTGCACTGGGCCTCTAGTTTATAATAATAATAAAAATTCATTGGCATATGCTAATGTTATGTATTTGTCTCTCCCTTCCCCCTTAGTCTGTCCCTGACAACTGAGTGTTGACTGTGAATAGCATTAGCTGACTTCCATTTGTCTTCTGTCACTGGGAAGACATGGTGGGTAGAAAGAGGTGTGGGTATCTTTTCCTTACTTCCTCCCTGCTTCTGTGGAGCTCCTGTTGGACAGCCCCTCCTGTAGATTCAGTTCTTGCTGGGCTCCATTAGCACCATTTCCTCCTGATGCCCCTTCAGCCATACATGCAGGAATGCTTTCCCAGGGCCAGTCTCTGGATGCTGCATCATCCCTTGTTTGTTATCATAGTTCTTCCCACAGCTTTGTCCTTGGTCCTTTCATTAGCATCTCTTCATTGGAACCACCTGGGGAGAATTTTGTTTCCTGATAGGACCTTGATCCATAAAAATCCAAATCATTCCATATTTGCATTTGACAATTTTGGAATGCGTCAAAGGTGAATCTGTTCTTGTCAATGTGCTAGGAAAGTTTCACTTAAAAATTGTGGTAACTGCCCTAATGTTTTGCCAATTACATTCCCTCCCCTCCACTCCCTTCCCCTTCTGTCTTAATCCTTACCTGAGAATATTGTTTCCATTGAGTTTTTTTTAAAATATATTTTATTGATTTTTTACAGAGAGGAAGGGAGAGGAATAGAGAGTTAGAAACATCGATGAGAGAGAAACATTGATCAGCTGCCTCCTGCACACTCCCCACTGGGTATGTGCCCGCAACTAAGGTACATGCCCTTGACCGGAATCGAACCTGGGACCTTTCAGTCCACAGGCCTACACTCTATCCACTGAGCCAAACCAGCCAGGGCTCCATTGAGTTTTATAGTGAGTGAGGAAGGGGGCAAAAGGGGAGAGAGAGAGATCGATGTGAGGGAGATACATCAACTTGTTGCATTCTCTACATGCCCTGACTGGGGCTAGGGATCAAACATGTATCTAGGTATGTGCTCTTGACTGGGAGTTAAACTCGTGACTCTTTGGTGCATGGGCCAAAGCTCTAACTACTGAGAAACACTGACCAGGGCTATATTACATTTCCTGAGACAGGGATTGCTGTTTTGGGTATACATGTGTCTGTGGTCTTTGTAGCTTCTAACACAGTGCCAGATATATAGCAGGTGGTGAGAAATAACCCTGTGGTACTGAAGGACATTTCTGTTTAGAATAGTGAACACGATGGTTTACTCCAGTGACACATTAAAAGCTTTGCAACGATTGCAGCTTTAGTTTCAATCTTTCTACACTTACTTGTTAGGCTTTAAAGGATTTATTGCTTGAAAGAGGTGCCAAAATAATAACTCTGAGGATGAAAATCCCGTAGTCTCATAACAGACTGTGACTGTCCAAGCTTCCTTTGCCTCCCGCCAATGGGCCCAATGGAGCTGATTGAAAGATTAGCTCATTTTCAACTGAAGTTTTGATGTTCTGGGAGACTGGGCAGTTCACTTTCCCCTCAGGAAATTCTATGCAAGAACCAGATTAAGTATTTTCTCTTTCTGAGGAGTATCTCATATAGCCCTCCAGCTGCATTCTTAAATAGATTTGGCCTTTTAAGGAGGGAATAGATAATTAATTTTGTGTCTATATTCTTTTGTCTGCAAAGGAAGATGTTTGTAAAATGCGTAACCTGGTTAACTGCTGAAATGGTTTGGTGACCTGGCTAATTATAAACAAGATTCTAGATATAACTTGTTAGCACCTAGCATACAAAGTACATACATGCAACATTACTTATAAATTTTTAATCTTCATCGGGTAAAAATGGAAGTGTCTCTGTGTGAATTATTTGGGCAAGTAGCTCTTGGAGCCTCATTTTCTGCATCAGTAAAGCAAATGGTAACACCGCCTATCTTGTAGGTCTATTGTGAGAATTAGAGATGTTGTCTGGAACACTTAGAATGTGGTAAGTGCTCAACAGTGGTAGCAAGGAGTACTGATAAAAGCTAGACTGGAATTTTTAAAAACTGAAAATGTATAGAACTATACTGTTTACTGGGTCGATAGTGTTTTTATGTTATATTTTGCTTATTTGAAAGTAGGCCAATGGGTAGGATGGGTCTGAGAAACAGCAGAGACCATCTCATGGGTTTTACCAAGTCAGTGTTAGGATAGATTGTTGCTTTTTCAATATTTCAGAAAAGTTTTAGGCTTTTGTTAGAGCTATGACATTTTATATATTCTCCATATTTTATGTAATCTTGAATATTTTAATAAGAAAGTCTGGAAATATTAGTCAATATTTCAGAATTATTAGCTTCTCAGAGGTATTTTGATCATTTGAGATTATTTGAGATAATTTGAGATAGTGAGCATGCAGTAATTTATGCAGAATGAGATTGTACTATGTTCTTGTCACTTATGTAGGATGTTATTTTAGAAGACATTCATTGCTCTTAGTTGTATTGTTCCATTGACTTGACTTTACATTTTTGTTTGTAGGGAAAGTCACAATAAGCGTGAGATGAGCACAGTAGAAAAAGGTTATTTCAGAAATCCAACCAGAGATGAGGTGGAGGAAAGGCTTCATGATATAGTGGCGTAAGTCCTGGAGCAGAAGCTGAGAAGCTGGGATTCCGCCAGTGACTAGTTGTGTTGCTACATTAGTCAGGGTTCTCCAGAGAAACAGAACCAATAGGATTTATATACATAAATCTAGAAAGATGTGTTATGAGGTGTTGGCTCATGTGATTGTGGAGGCTGAGCAGTCCCACACTCTGCTGTCTGCAAGTGGAGCCCCAGTGGAGCTGATGGGGTAGTCTGCAGGCCAGAGAGCTGGAGAGCAGAACATGTAGATTCCAGTCTAGGTCTGGAAGCCTGAGAGCCAAGGTCAGGGGAAGATCCACGTCTCAGCTCCAACAGTCAGGCAGAGAGCCAGTTCAACTTTCCTCTGCCTTTTTGCTCCTTTGGAGCCCTCAATGGGTTGGATGATGACACCGTCATTGGAGAGGGCCACTTGCTTTACTCATTCCACCAATTCAAATGCTAATCTCTTCCAGAGACACCATCACAGACACATTCAGAAAAGTTGTTTAACCAGCTGACCCTCCCATGCTTGGTCAGTCGGGTTCACACATAAAACCAACCATCACAACTTACCTTAGGTAAGTCACTTAAATTCTTGAGCCTTGGCTTCCCTGTCTATAATAAAGGATATTGTTCCTTAGCAGCTTGATTCATTCTGCACGGCTGGTATGCAAATAAAGAGGAACATGCATTTGTCTAATATCAAAAGTACTTGCTCAATGCAGAAAGTATGGAAAACCAAGAGAAACACCACATCTTGCTCCCTTTACTTTCATCTGTGCCCTTCAGAGAGAATCACTGTCAGTATTTTGGTGTGTGTTTACATTCTGAGCATGACTATACTTTTACATTCAAATGTCTTCTAAGTTGACAATTAGCTGTACAAAAATCTCTTAAATATGCCTCGGTATTAGGCATATTTAAATAGCAATCTATCAGATTTGAGAAAATTGTAGGCATTACAATTTTCCTTCCTCGGTATTAGGCATATTTAAATAGCAATCTATCAGAAACAATGATATATTCTTCGATGGCTCACTTTCCAAAAGGTAAACCCAATGTTGGAGTTTCTGAACAGATTGAAGGTTGGCACTTGCCATAGGAAAGAATGTTTTTGGGAAGGAGGTTCTTGGGAGAAAGCCACCTACCCAACCACAAATGGGGACTTTCCTTGATAGGGTTAAGGTGTAACATGCTCACCAAAGGTTAGGCAAGCTCCACTAAGTGGTAGCCTTGCCATGTAGCCCAACTAGGCAAGCTGCAAGAAACTGGCTGAAAATTATGTGACCATTAAAGACAGAAATTTGAACATGAATACTAAGCCTGCTGAGGGCTGAGCAATATGACTATTTTTAAAAAAATATTTTTAAAATTTATTCTCAGAGAAAGAGTAAGGGAGAGGGAGAGAGAAACATCAATGTGAGAGTGAAACATGTGTCCTGACCGGGAATCAAACCAGTAACCTTTTCGTACACAGGACGATGCCCAACCATCTGAGCCACACCGGCCAGAGCAAGCAATATGACTTTTGACTTGTCCTACTTGAGAGCCAGCGGAAGGCTTGTCTGGAAGACAATCACATCTATCACATGTAAGCTTTCAGATATATTTATAAACACACACACATACACACAAGCACACTCACTAGAACTAGGGAATTATGCCATCTGGTAACCAAACTAAAAGAGCAAATTTCCCTCAAGGAGGTAAAAAAATATAACATATAATATGATAATTACATAGTGCACACAAGATGTGTTTTGAACTTTACAGAAATAAACCTTTCAGGCTCAAGTTCTGGTGCCAAATAATAATAATAGCCAGAAGAGAACTATGTCTTGCGGTTTTCCTATAATCCCTTCCAGTTCCTAACATACACCAAATTTGCTCAGAGAAGTAGGGACAACACATACTTTTCAGGGGAAGTTCAGTAAATTGAACTCTTTGGATCAAAACACTTGCAAAACAACATTGAAAAATCACAATATTTAACTTTCCTTTCAGAATACGTACAAACATTACAAAAGAATGAAGATCCCTTCACTTAAAAATTATTTTAAAAGTTTCATGTTTGAAATAACAGTTGGAGTTTGGTTTTCTCAGACTTTGTGGATTTTATTTTCAGAAAAGTCTTTTTTATGGGTTATTCAATGCTCTAGTCTCTTTTTAATTTTCTGCATATCAACAACATTTTGTTTTTCTTTTTCTTTATCACCAGATCTTTCTCCATAATGATATTTATTTTCCCATTTGTACTGGAAATAAGGTAGGTGGAAAGGGATGAAATTTTTTATGATTTGATTTTATCATATTTCTCCATGATAAAAAGATAATGGAATTCATTTAACACATAGCTCAAAATGGAATTAAAACATGCAACATAAATCCAAATGACATTGTATGTTGACCCCTAGAAACTGTGTAATAAGTGTTTAGAATTAGAACCTTTAATTTCCTTCTACTAGCCTCCGCCCCCCCGCCCCCTTGGCTTCTGTGGATGGAATATACCCCTATGATGGATGCTGCAGGGAATTTGCCCTAATATTTGTGACTCCTTACAAGCTACTCAAATTTGTGAGTCATAGATTGTTGACTTCCCTGGACCTTGGCTGACTGCTTTGACCCTGGGACATTCCCAGGTTAAAAAAATGCCTTGGAATTTAGGCGGTGGCCTTACTGTGTCCAGAATTTTAGACCTGCAGCAAGAAAAAGAACAGGAATAAAGATCTGTCAAAAATTTGGAGATCACTTTGGAAGCAGCCAAGAGCCTAAATATTGTCCTTTTAGATTAAGGCCAAAGCAGGTGTAAATTGCCGCCATGCCTTTGTGAAGTCAGCTCTGGATGACAGGAGTGGTATTTGCTCAAAGTGAGCTTCAGTGGCCCCAGCTTTCAGTGTGTATCTATGTGTATATGGAGACTTAATCAAGAAGCTAGGATTGTGGCAGTAATTTCTCTTGAGTCTTCATCCTATATAATAAAACCCTAATTGCAAATCGACTGAACAACTGGTCGCTATGACATGCACTGACCACCAGGGGAAGACACTCAACACAGGAACTGTCCCCTGGTGGTCAGTGCACTCCCACAGGGGGAGCACTGCCCAGCCAGAGGCTGGGCTCTTGGCTGGCAAGTGCAGTGGCGGTGGCGGGAGCCTCTCCTGCCTCTGAGGCAGCGCTAAGGAGCAGCTGGTGGACATTCCCCGAGGGGTCCCAGACTGTGAGAGGGCACAGGCCGGGCTGAGGGACCTCCCCATCCACAGTGCACGAATGTTGTGCACTGGGTCTCTAGTTTAAAAATGCTGTTAAATGCTGTTAACTTCACGGGTGAGGAAAGGAAGAAACGAAGTAGGAGGTTCATTTCTGGTATAGACACTAAGGTGGTTCTGTGAGAAGATTTGAGAGTCACTTTTAGATCCAGATGTGATCTGAATTATCTTCTTGGCCATTTTCCTTCTTGTATTGCAAAAACTTTTCAATTATAGTCTCAATCTTGCTTTTGTAGAAATTTAAAAATATTCCCAACCTTGATTAACTTCAGCAAAGGCATTTGAAACCTACCTGAGATATAGAATTGTCTGTGCTTGTTTCTTTTGGAGCTAAACCAAATATAAATAAATAAATACAAGTATAAAATATTTCTGGTCATATTTAACTTATTTGATTGTTCAGGTAAGGAAAAGTTTCAAGATGGCAAATGTCATTTTCCTCTGCCATAAATTAAGAAGAGTAATTACAATCCTTTGTCTATGGATTTTTGCATTTTTAAGAGAATGAGAGCACCGTATTATATATTTGCAATCATGGTGGTCTCTTTTTCTTTAAATTCTGAGAAGGATACCTTAGCTGCCAATGGATAAAATTTCTTCTGGGAGTAGAGATAGGCTTCCACACAGGATTACTTTGCAGTAAAGTCAAATGTGAAGCACACGAATTAAATGGTTAAGCGGTGCTTGCAAGCTGTGCTATCAGAGGAAATAACTGCTATTAAGTGAAAGCTGAACAGCAGTGTAGAGAGGAAAAAAATGTCTTCATTTTCATCAGCTAATAATCAAAACAGTTTGACACTAGCCAGAGAGAGCCCAAAAATATGGAAACAATTATTGAGTTAAATGAAATATCACAAAATTATATGTTATTTTGCATTTTTGGTTTTTAGGCAAAAGCATTTCATGAAGATTCTGTTATGTATTGACCAAATAAAAGAAAAAGGTCAAAAGTGGGTTCAGGGAAACAAAAACCATATAGTTCCACAATGCTAATAAAATATGTTGATGAAAAAAATAAGTGGGTTTAAAGGTAAAAGTAGGAAATGTGATACCTTAAGATACCAGTGGAAAAATGTATGGATTACTCTTACTTCCACATGCACAATTCTACTTCAAATCCCACTGCCGACTGCCTTTATTATTAGGTTAGAATAATCCATTCTACGGTGCAGTAAAAATGGTTTTCTGACAAGAAAAAGATGCCTTACAAGTCTGGCTGGGGGTTTGATCAAATGCATCTAGTTACTTGTCTTAAACAAAAATGTAAAGGTGTTGTCATTAAATTTCAAGCTCTGTTTTTACTTTTATGAGACTATGACACACCCTAACTGCATTAACACTACAATAACAAAATCACGTTTCCTTCTGTTTTGAGAAACCTGAAATGGTGATGAAAGACATTTCCTACCAATGATGTCAGTGGTTACTTAATTGCCATTAGGAGGTAATGAAAGTCTTTCTTGCCACTTACCCATGATGAAGTGTTCTTGATCAGATCGTGTTGAACAAAATGGCTGCCATTATACTCGATGTTCTTTCTGAAAACGAGGCTTTCATTACCCTAATAATGTTAGCAGAGCAGGCTGAATTATGTTTGGCATTAGCTCTTTGAGTTATTGCCTCTAAGTAGTATTTTTTTAAAAATGGGATTACCTTAGTTTTCCATATTAAAGGTAACATATTTTTTAATATTAAGAAAAAGCCCACTTTTTATTATTGAGATAAAAATAAATTGCTTACCCTAGATCTCAAATTTTTCTGTTTTGTTAATTTCAACTACTAGTATCATTTTTTCCCCCCTCTGAAACCCAGACCCTGTTCTTAGGTCACATCCATGGGACATAACGCAAATTAGAAATTTTTAGGTGGTTCTTGCTTTTTGGCTTGCGATATATAAATAAAGGAACACATTTGGTTTTGTCTGTTCTCACATTAATCTTGATATTTCCCATTACCTGGTTAGCTGCTCTCTTCACTAAATATACACCTATATTCTGGAGATGATTGGGAGACAAAGAGAATAAATTGAGACTATAAAACAAGGAGAAATATTACTTCATCAATTCAGAAGTGGAGAAGCTGCATTAGCATTGGAATCCGCATTGACATTGGAATAAGAACAATTTCCCTATACCTCAGATCCTAAACAAAGATATTGATTCTTAAAGTTGAAGATATTGTAGTCAGTTGTAAAAAAAGTCACAAATACATCAAAGTTGAGTCTTCTTTCTCTACCCTTGAATCTAGTGTTGATAATGTGACTTAACCTTGGTTATCTGAACACTGGGAAATTTTATTCAAGTAGAGCAAGCAAGTCAAACTCAAAGGCTAACACAGGCCAGATAAACAGGGTTTAAGTTTATGTGGGCTGCAAAAAAACCAAAAGCTTCAATTTTCATAGAAACGTAGGTTTATTTCGATAGAGACATGCTGAATACAAAGGCTGAAATAAATGAGTAATTGTTAACAAAAAATAATAGAACACTTTAATAAAAATTAATATTTTTTCTTGAACATTAACTTACCAGGCACCAAATAACTGCAAAATTATTAATAAGCATGCAAATAAACCTATTTTTCTTGTTCTCTTAAAGCAAAATATTTCCTGTTGCGCACACCAAACAAGTCAGTATAAGACTAATGATATGGCAATCGGCTGCTAAAATATTCGCTGCTAGTATTAGTGGAGAGAAATGGTGCATTTGTGCATAAGGTGCGTAAGGAAAATGAATGCAACACGATTATAAGTAATCAATCATTAGTGAACATTGTTGTTCATTATTAATAATTATGTATAACAGGATATTGTAAAAACTAAGTTACAAAATTTTTATTAAAATGTTTCTTACATACCATTATATTGGCTGGGCCACAAAAATATTTGTTGTGGGCCACATGTGGCCCGCAGGCCCAGAGTTTGACATGCTTGAAGTAGAGGTTTGAGGCACACTTGCCTGTTGGAGATTACCCTATCTCGCTGTTCATTGAAACCTTGAGACTGCTGTGTAAAGAAACTCTGAATATCTCATTGAAGGATGAGATACTGCATGGAGCAGATATAAGCTGTTCTAGCTCTGGTCTTTCCAAACCAACAAGCCACCTAACTTCAGACATGGGAGTGAGCCATCATAGATTATTCAGTGCTAGCCAAGCTGACATAGGCCAGATTTGCTCAGCCACCCCACAGAATCATAAAGAAATAAAAATGCTTGTTACTTCAAACATTTGGGGTAATTCTATATGTAAGCAAAAGCAAATCAATTCAAATATAAAAATTAAAACATTTGCTTTTAGATGAAAAATATTCTAAATTATTATTATTTTTTGCTTTTAAATTTACTTTTGAAAAAGATGTTCCAATGGAGAATTTAGTTTTAAGTTTTATGAGCTCACTAAGGGTTGGGTAGATCACTTTATAAAGACTCCAACTTGAGTCATTCTAGTTGAAAAGTATACATTTCTCTTGAATTCCTTGGTGCTTTAGTTAGCTTTGTAAGAACTGGTTGCAATAATCTGTCAAGATATCATCACATTTTTTATTAGTCTTCTCATTTCAATTTAGCCATTATGTTTTTATACCATTTTTTAAATGTACACTTGAGAACTTTTGGGAACCAAACACATTAGCTACTGATAATTTAATGTGACACATAGTAGATGTAAGTAACATTAGCACTAACATATTTTTCACATTTCCGTTGGAATTTGTAGCAAACACTTAAAACTATCCAAGAAAGACTTAAGCTGTATTTACTGTCAATAAGAATTATATCTCAGGTGTGTGTATAGAGTACATCTTCTTCCGATCGACTGGGGAAAATCAGGATGACAAAAATTCATTTATATTAAAATATGCTCCCTATTTTTTAAAATAATTGATTGACATAAATTGTTGACTGAATGTGAGACTATTGGGAAATTCAAGAAATTGTGGTGCTTAGAAATTGTAAGTTGTCATCTTATCCTAGGGCTTTTTATTTTTTTTAACCTATTGGTTGCAAATTTTCCTGAAATTTTGGTCAAGTATATGAACCAGGTTCCTTTTGCATAGGTTGATTTGAGGCTCAGATTATTTAGGGATGACCAGAATGACTGTTTTTTTGGCCCAAGATGTTCAGAGTTGCAATCTGCTCCTTTGGACACAAGTTTTACCAGATGATCCATATCATTGTAACCAGCTTGCTCTGTAATGTTCCTTGTTAGAGAACAAGTTTTAATATTGTCATCCAAAATTAGAAAGAATTACCCATCCAAATAAGTAACAACTTTGCATTTTCAAAGACTAAGTATAACTCTTGCTGGGGAAAAGTACAGAATAGAGAAATAAAAAAAAACATAAACTTTTATATGTCCAGGTTTTATTGATAGTAATTTCAGATTAAATTCTTTAGTTGTATATCAAGGTACCTGAGGGGACCAAACAGCCTCAAGTATAGAGACTGTCTCAGTATGGAGAAAGCAGGTCCACTTAGATCTGGTTTCATGTTAATGACTTTATCATTCTATTGTAACACATTCTTGTCAGTTTTGTATGATGCAAGGTGATATTTTCTCTATAGTAGGTTTAGACTAATTCTGTTGCCTTTTTATTGAAAAGAAAGAATGTTTTCCCTTTGTTTTTGGTGGAGGAAAGGATGATCTGTGGTCATTCTTTGGATAAGAATGAATTATTGGCCAATGAGTACATCATATAATTCTTCTAGTACTGATGTAACAAATCTCAGAGAACCGTGCTTTTTTAAAAAGTGGAATTTAGAGCTAGGTAATTTGGACCCAATCTGCTGACTTGTTGGGTAGCCTTTGAAAATCACTTAACCTCAGTTACAACATGCTTTGAAATCTTTAGATAAAAGTCCCTGTGTTTAAAACAGAACATTAGACTGGATTCTTTTTTTATATAATACTCAGGGGAAATTTTGAGAGTGTTACATAAAATGAGAATTTGGTACGATAGTATTATTATGGATTTGGGGACTAAGTGAGCATGTTCAATATATGTGACTCTTAATATTGCAAGGCTCCGAATGCATAGAAAAACATTCATTTTTTTTGCAGACTTTTTTGACTGCTGGAGAAACTACATGCCATAGAGAGAAATGAAGAAAGCTCCTTAGCAGTCTGACAATGAAAAGAGTCGCTTATGTGGTGATTTATCAACTTGTATTTCCAATGAGTGATTTGGAGATAGTAAGATGCATGAAACTATCATTTAAAGTGTCTCCTTTTATGGATACCCTGCTTTGGCTATGTCTGATTCTGGAGGAAGTGCACTGAAGTGGCACTTGTCTTCACATTGTCAGACACGTGAGGCCTGGATACCTGAGGCAGATGCAGAGGTGCCCGAGGGTTTCAGGGAGCCCTTGGGAAGAGGGAAACTTTTGAGAGTGGTAACATGTCTTTTGCTGTTGTAAATTATCTCTTAGATTCTCATACCAAGGTGTGATGATAGACAGGATGAAATTAGGTTGACATTAGATTAGACATTCATATAGGGCTGTGTCCAGAAATGTGTATGTAAATGATAATTCTGAGGCAGAGGCCTGACACTAAACTGCTCATGGAGTTAGCCTGGTTGTTCTGGAAGCCTGGACATAATTTCATTCCAATCATATGGAAGAAGCTTAGTGGATGGAACTGAAAACATTTCTAAGTTGAGTCCATCCCGCAAATCTTTACTGTGCACCTACTCTGTGGCAGGCACTCTGCCTGGTTTGGGGGATGTGCTGGTTCAGTGGACAGATGCTTAATGGTACTGAGGCTACAGTGGGCAGCTGCCCTTCTGATAAATAAATTGTTGTTTTCAATAAATATATTTCATGTAAAATGTAAACATTCTACATATTGTGCTTCATTTAAAATGCTTTATGTTACTTTTTTTGAAGTTTTCTTTTTATTTTATTTTTAAAAATATTTGTTATTGAAAGTATTATGCATGTTCCTTTTCCCCTCCATTGACCCCTTCTAGCCCACCCCTGCTCCCCACCCCAGGCCTTCACCACCCTATTGTCTGTGTCCATGGGTTATGCATATCCTATCTAATAATAGACAAACATAGTAATTAACCATACCTCCAACACGCTTCCCATTGGCTAATCAGGGCGATATGCAAATTAACTGCCAACCAAGATGGCGGCCAGCAGCCAGGCAGCTGAAGCGAACAGGAGGCTTGCTTGCTCCAGTGATGGAGGAAGCCAAGGTTCCCC
>NW_005369942.1:7800824-7809900 GCF_000412655.1 Myotis brandtii
CACAATTTTTTGTCCCCCAGGCCTCTAGTCCTCTATAATAAAAGCTTAATATGCAAATTGTCCCCTCCGGGCGGTTGACCGGGAGATCAGGAGTTTGACTGCTTGCTATGACATGCACTGACTACCAGGGGGCGGCGTGGAACATGGCGGGTGTTGGGAATGCACTGTGACCTCTCACTGACTACCTGGGGGCGGGGGTGATGGGGATGGAGGTGCGGTGAAAATGTGGGGTGTCTGCCAAGCTCGCTCTAACTCCCCCTACTACCCTCCCCTGGGATGCCAGGGCTTGCACGCCGGGGAATCCCTCCTCCCCCTTCCCCCCCTCCCCCTTCCCAGCCCCCCACACTCAGGTGCATGGGCGCTGAGAGGAGCCCGCCCTGCACCTGCATGGCCTCTTCCAGGTGAGCTGGGTTGCAGCCACCAGGGCCGCAGGGGCCAGTTGGGCTCTCCATGGTTTCATGAAGGAGCCGGTCTGTGAGGCCAGCTGGAAGAGAGCGTGCTGCCCATCTGGCTTCCATGCAGCACCACTAAGTGGCCAGAGGCCCATGTTGCACCCCGGCCTGCGGCATTCGGTCATGCTCACTGCATCTCCATGTGGGGACTCGGGCGCCGTGACTTAGGTGGAGGGGGGTGCGCTGGGGCCTGGGGACCCAGTTGCTGCCTGGGGCCCAGAGGTCAGCTGGGACCTGCCCTTCCATGCAGACACTTGTGCTTTGATTGCCAGCCAGGCCTAAGGACCACACCTGTGCATGAATTTCATGCACCAGGCCTCTAGTATGCATACAAGTTCATTGGTTGATCTTTTCCCACCCACCCACCCACCCTCCTCTGCCTTCCCTCTGAGGTGTGACAGTCTGTTTGATGCTTCTATGTCTTTGGATCTGTTTTTGTATTTTACTTCACCAAATATTGCAATCTGAGGTGTCCCTAAAAAAACCTCATGAAATCAACTTATTTTTTTTTTGTTCAATAAGTGTTCATTTAATTAACCTTTATTTTGAGCCCATTTTTAAGTGCTAGGCACTTTTCCACTGAGTTCAAATTGCAGAAATCCTTGGATTAGCGCCTGTAACTGCTCCCCGAAGAGGTTATTGCTGTAGTAAGGCTGCTCCTGAAACTTGTGACCAGCCTGAAGAATTTAGTTTTACCTGTTCTTGTTGATTTGTCAACATTTATGTCTTGCCTGGCATTCAGTAGCTGCTTTGCTTGTATGTACTGTTCATTATTTTTTCATACTCTGTCCAACAGAGCCACCTTGCTGTAGACAACAAATTCACCCAGGGTTTTATTGTGCACCTGACATGCTCTGCTCTGGGAAACCCCAGTGCCTGCCATGAAGGTGCCTGCAATCTAGAGAGGGAACAGATAAGTAAACATTTGTAATAGAAGATGATAAATGACACAGCAGATATAAACATGAGATATTGGGGAAACACAGGAAGCTCACTTAACTCAGACTGTAGAAACATCAAGATAGAAAGGATAAAACCCACTTGTATTAGTTATTTATTACTGTGTAACAAGTTGCCATAAACATGGCTCAAAATAGCAAGAAGTATTTCTCTTTCTCTTCATTTCTCTGGGTCAGGAGTTGGGGAGCATTTAGCTGGGCAGTTCTGGCTCAGGTGTTCCTCAGATAGTAGTTGAGATTCTTCCCAGGCTGATGTCCTTTGAAAACTTGACTGGAGATGGAGGGTTTACTTTCAAGGGTGTTCACTCACATGGCTTATAGGTAGCTTGAGCTGTTGGTGGGAGACCTCAATTCCTTCTTATGGAGAACTTACCACAGGATGGTATGAGTGTTTCCATGACATGGAAGCCAGCTTCCCTCAGGGTGGTCCAAGAGAGAGCAAGGAAGAACCCCTCATGTCTGCTGTGACCCAGTCTAGGAACTCTCTCAACCATCTTCTCTAGTGTCCTGTTAGTATCACAGGCCAGCAATTCTATAGTATGGGAAGGGGCTATACACAGTGTGAACACTAGGAAGTGAGGGTCATTGGGACCATTTGGGGGCTGTCTCCCACACCAATCTTCAGGAATGCTTAGTGTCTGTGATTTGATGCTAGTCCCTGGGGCATTAACTTACTTGGGCCTTGAGAACCACCATTGATAATGTGGGTCATTGAATTTCATATGTTATACAGGTTTCTGTTACTCTTCCTCTTACTCTAATCATGTGGAGTAACAAGAAGATGCCAGCAAAACACTGGATACAAATGCTTCTTAATTCAATGCCACTGAGGAATTAGTTGTGTCCCTGACAGTTAATAGGTTTGAGACAACATCACAGAAAAAAAAACATATTTGCTGCTAAACATGGGGATTACAGAATAATTATTTTTTCTGATAGTGTTGCTGAGACGTTATCATGGGGCTCCAAGTGGGACTCTTTCCCTGGAGGCTTAGAAATTAGCCATTTGCATAGGTTGGCCCATTTTGTTTGTAGCTCTAATGTGAGTTTCAAGCACATCATGCAATGGACCATTTATAATAAATAAGCATTCTCTGGGTCCTGTCTCAGAGAAGTGATGAAGCCCATA
This sequence comes from Myotis brandtii, assembly GCF_000412655.1. NCBI lineage: Eukaryota > Metazoa > Chordata > Mammalia > Chiroptera > Vespertilionidae > Myotis > Myotis brandtii. Next base: position 7,803,365 of record NW_005369942.1, read on the forward strand.
CGTATTTGGGATTGGAGGCCTGAAACCTTTCTTTAATTGAGTAGGGGATGTGGATGTCGATGATTAAAAGTTGATCTTCATTATACTTACTAGATAATAGTATTTGCTAATGCTGTTTCCAGTTCTGTGGTTGTATCAAAAGGTCATTTAGAAAGGGGCTTCAACTCTTTTTAATCCTAATTAGTCCAAAATCGACACCCCCAATAAACATCTCATCCAAGTACAATGTGCTTTTTATAAATTCCACTTCAAGATTTTGGATTCAGTATTTTAATCCCCTTGTATATAAAAACCCAGGGCTGCCACTATTCCAGTCGAATCACTTGCCTGCCTGTATTAACATAGCTCAAGCTTATATAGCTCAGACTTTGCAGCTTGTTGGGTTTTGTCATCTGCATTTAACCACGTAGTATCTGGCCCCCTTTTCCCACTTTGTCATAATGGGTGAGCACTGAATTGATTGTGATTACAGAGCATTTTCTGCCTGTGTCTTGCTTGCAGCACAAATTGGTTATTAGCCTTCCCATTTAAAGCAAGACTTCCTGCTTTACACCCACTCTGACATGCTGAGGGAGTCCACAATTTCTGTACCAAGCTTGTTAGGCTCGAATGCACTTATAATATTTTCATAGTTTGTCATTTGATGGAAGCAGAACTGCATTCACACACAAGGTCCAAGATGCAGAGATTGCTGTGTGCGTGTGTGTGTGTGTGTGTGTGTGTGTGTGTGTGTAAATATTCTTCCTATAACTTATCTTTCCTTAATCTGTATAGGCACCTAATCACTTATACCCCCTTTGTATATAGCCATAATGGTCTCTTCTTTATCCTGTTTTTAACCCAGGCTGGGGGACATGTGTTTATCAGCTTGAATTTGTTGTGTACTATTGACAAGTTCAGTTTCATCTCCTCATAGTCCTTCCAATATAATTCTTCCATTCTTTCCTATCAAAGATCATATTCCCTCTTCCTGGGGGTACTACTTTTTTCTATTACATTCCTCTTAACTGCTGTCATATCTGTTAAACTTCTGTCTTAAGCAATTTTGAGAAAATGAGTGGAGCATACAAGGAAAATATGGGGTACCCTTTTGATACTGAGGATCTGAAGACCCTGAAAAGGGGGGTGCTGGGAATTCTGAAAGTTAGAAATAGGATATTAAGGAAGTCAAAAGCTCTTAGGAAAGTGTGAGAACTTCGATATGGATTACATCCATAAACTTGTTCAGCTCTTTCATACCCTATGGTATGTGTTCCCTCCTTGCCAAATTCTCTGAACTGCCTGCACCTCCTCCTCCTTTTACCCTCTACTCATTTGTACTTCCTCAGGTGCACTCTGAGATCCCTCAATCTTGGGCAGCCTGACCCTCTTAGGTATTTCCTCTCAGTCTCTAGCAGCCTAACAATATGAGCCAGGAAGCCAAACTCTAATATCAGGTACCTAGAGCCCTGGCCATGTGCAGGTTCCTTTCTCTGCTGGTGAAAGAGAGGGAGCTACTGGGAGTATCTCAGAATTATCCTGTGTTCCTCACTGGCCTGTTCACTCTCAGGTAGCTCTGGGGCCCTTTCAGATGCCCCCGAATTACCTAGCCAAGTCTCTGATTTACCTATTAGGTATTGCTCAAATAATACTGTATGACTGGGTCACTAGTCTTTCCTTTGCCTATAGCAGTCTTCCTTCAAGCATGATCTCTATTTCCAATAGCTGGCTTATTTTCAAAATTTACTGAGGTTTTTGGTACATGATATTCCACCTTCTCCACCCCTACATCTTAGTTTCTTAGTGCAAGAGGGAAAATATCTTGAAATGATAAGGTTTGGAGTCACTGCAGATTCCCTATTTTTCTCAAATAGGGAATTCCAAACTGCCTGATCTGAACTCAGAAAATCTGAGGCATGATCCCAGTTGTCACGAGCCCCCTGAAGGTCCTATCCCATCACCACTCCAACCCCATCAGTAGCTTTCTTGGAGGTTTACACTCGGATCCACCACTCCTTTATACCTGTAATCACACAGTCACCTGCATCTGCCCTGATGCTTTTCTCCTATTTGGAGCCAGGGGAGTGCAATGTAGACTATGTGGTTTGACAAAACTTGAAACATGGCCCTGCAACTTCCTAGCTAAGGAACCACGGGTGAATTACGTATAGTCTGAAAAGTATCCTCATGTGCAAATTGAGGATAATACCAATTTGATGTGGATGATTAAATTAGATAATATATTTATATCCCTAACTGAATGCTTGCAGTCCAGTGTACAGTCAATGAATAGCTTTGTTCCTTGCTCCTTGATGTTTTCCAACTGAGACGCTTATCTCTTCTGGGGTCTTGTTCCATCAATCCTAGCGCTTAAGACCTTACCCCTCAACCATACCCTCTTTCATTGAGGAAGTTCTCTCTCTACCCTGGTTCTCCATTTAGCTAGTGCTCCAATTCCCTCTTCTTCATGTCCTAGCTTATTGAAAAGATTGCCTACATTTGATCATGTCCCATTTACTACTGCATGGATCCATGATTGTTTGCTTTTCACCTTCCTCTGACCATTGAAATTGCTCACACTGTGGTTTCTGGTACCTGATGAATTGCCAAATATAATGGATACTTTTCAGTCTTTACCGTCCTTGATTTATTTATAGCATATTATAACATTTATTATTCTTTAAAATTCTTTCTTGTTTTAGATTCTTCTCCACCTCTCTGAATGTTGCTATATCTTCTTATATACATTATCTTCCTATTTGCTGTTTTAATATTAGTATGCCAGTCTCTTGTCTTCTTCCTTCTCTCTCTCTTCTCTATCCCTCTTCTTCTCCCTCCCTCCTGTCTACCCTCTCTTTATTTCACTTCTCATTGGATTTTTTTTCTGACCAACAGATGCAGAATACCAAGTACATGTGGACTGTCCATCAAAATAGACAAAAAGAGCCCAACCAGTGTGGCTCAGTGGTTGAGCGTCACCTATGAACGAGGAGGTCACGGTTCCATTCTCAGTCAGGGCACATGCCTGGGTTGCGGGCTCGATCCCCAGTGTGGGGTGTACAGGAGGCAGCCAATCAATGATTCTCTCTCATCATTGATATTTCTATCTCCCTCCCCCTCTCTCTTCCTCTCTGAAATCAATAAAAATATATTAAAAAATAGACAAACTATGATTACATAAAACTGTATGGATGAATCTCAAAAACACTATTTTGAACAAAAGAAGCCAGATATTACCAAAGACTAAATGCTGTATAATTCCATTTATATGAGATTCATAAATTGGTAGAATTAATGTATGGTGTTAGAAATCAGAACAATGGTTGACTCTGGGACCTGGGGATTGACCGGAATGGTTCCTTGGTAACTTTCTGAAGTTGACGGACATGTTTTATATTTTGAGGTGTTGGTCTATACATTTTTTCATGGGTCTACATATTTTTCAAAATTTATTGAATTATGTACTTGAGATCTGGGCATTTCATTATATGGTCATTGAAAAAGGTCACTGAGAGAGATAGAGATGGTGGTAGAAAGCAAATGTTACCCCATCGCTTCCACATTCTCCCCCACCTCCCACAGGAATTTCAAAGTATTTTGTGTGAAGCAGGGTGGCTCTGCTTCACCTAAGGCTGTTTTTGACGATGACACAGATATTGTAGTTTAGAAGGTTCACCATCAGGGTATGTCCCAGAACCGAAGATGCATGAAGGAAAGATACCTCCATGTGGTAGTCCTAAGAACTGACACAATGTCAGATATTTAATTTCATAAAGGGAAAACTATTGTCTAGCTTTTTATGCAGTGAACTGTGTGCTTGAAGTACTTATTTTTTATATTTTCAGAATACTAGGGGTAGTAGAGGGTTGGAAAGGGAAATATACCAGCCTGCCAGATTCTATAAACACAATTATTTGAGAAAACCCTAGTAAAAATGCACTAATGTATGAGTGCATTTACTGACATAATTACAATGCCAATAAGCTCTGATCTAAACCAGGCAAAGTAAATACATCCTTACCCAAATGGGAAAAATTTATTTGCATCTTTCAGTAATCAAAGCACATTTCCTGAAAGTCAAGATATCTTAAATTGTATGCATCAGTTCAGTATCCTCAGTTCAAGTCTGATGTCATGAGACAAAGCATGCTCACTGGCTCTGATGGATTCTCTCCCCATGAGGGTGTGGACTCAGGTCTCTAAGTGGCCTTTGCCGTACTCTCAATATTGACTGTTGTTGTTGTTTTTTCCTGGAAAGAGAAGCCTTTGAGTGTGAAAAAAAAAATGCCATTTTTTCACACTCGAAAGTGACAAGTAGTTACATATGTGTATTTATATATTTTTAAAACTATACATTGTGATTCTGAAAAATCCACTTACTTATGTTTCCTGACAAAAGAGGGTTCATTTTCTTTGAATTTCATAGAGTAATTTCATTCATTTATATTTTATGAAGCCACTATTGATTATTTCATTGGTTAGCAGAAGTAGGGGCCAGTTTATTTCTGTCAAGGTACCATAAAGATAGTTCCAGGAAAACAAGGAGAATGAGAAACAATTTTCAATCCTTCCCCCCCTTTATTCTAGTTGTCTTACTGAAAGATGTGTATCCAGGTTGAGCTATCTTCCTTGCTGTGCTGTTTTTGTCTCCTCACAATGTGTCCTCACTGTGCTCTGTTTAAGGCAACATTATCCTTCCAATTGCTATGGGAATGGTTTCAAAGTCAGAGATCTGGCAATTGGCTACACCTATTTACCAACAGGCAAGGTATTTATGTTTAATCGTAAACCTACACGGCCATCTCTAAAACTAGGAAGATATTGTAGAGATAGGGGCCTCCGAGGGACACTTTAAACTTCTAGTTTACTCAAAGGTGAATGTTTGTAACATATAAGGTTTTTCTCATAATGATTAATTTCAAATAAATCAATTATACATTTTGAGAACTTTTATTTGTTATGATTGAGATTTATAAGGTCATTTTTATACCACACAGCATAGTTAATGGTGACTTATAAATACCTGCTACGTGTCTCTCTCTCCCTAATGTGCCATGACCTTAGACATGTATACAGGAAAATCAGTGGGTCATGTACAGTTGTTTGGAAGGGCCTCTTTTGTGCATTTTTTCTTGGCCTCTCACTCTCTCTTTCTCTCTCTTTCTCCCCCCACCCCACATTTTATGTGTATATGTGATATATGAATGTGACCTAAAAATAGATTGATTACACAGCAACCTCAGTATTTTATTGATTCTGCCCTTCCTTTCTTGTCTGCATCCCTCCCTTCCCTTGCCTCACCCCTTTTTTTTTTCTCCCCATCCATCCTTCTGGAAGAAATTTACTGAGTAAATATGAAGAATTGGTGTGATCATCACCACCATTAGGCTTAATGAGTTTTTGGCTCTGTCCTTCCACAAGGCTGTTTTGCACTTCTGCAGAGCTGGTGCTGTGCATGCAGATGGGCACTTGGCGAGCAGGAGTACATCCGATGTGCTTTGTTTCGCATACCTGTGTATTCGCATTGCACATGGAGACGTGGTTCCCAGCTCCCTGTCACAGGAAATGTCCTGCAACATATTAATCATAAACATCCTAAAAATTGGAACTGATCTCCTTAATATCCTATTTACTACTGCAATGGAAATATTTCCTAATAAAAGTATTCAAGTCTGCCAAACCAACATACTGATCTCCAGTGTAACGCATTGCTTTCCAAGTACTCTACAATTTTATGATACTAATGTCATGTCGCCAAACTTGGCCACCAAGCTTGCTCCAAAATGTTGAACTCCTAGCAAAAATGCTTTTATAATAACTCCCATTCCCTTGCCCAGACGAACTCTGAAATCTATGAACGTGTCCAAATTTATTATTAACTTTTTTTGTTGGTTCTCATTGAGTGCTCTAATATAGAATTATCCATGTTAAGGCTCCTCATCTTTTTAGTCTGTTTTGTTTAGTCTTTTGCTTATTTTGTTCTTTGCAAATTGTTTTGAGGCCAGGGGAAAGGCAAGTTAAGGATTCATATTCACAGTCCTTTTTTTCTGACCACTGTTTGTATTTTCTTAGCACAGTGAGTCAGTGTTTATGGGGATGGCATGTTTTTGCTTTACTGAGTGGATGTTTTGGTCATGCACGTGTAAGACGTTGATTTGCGGTGCCGATGCCTATTATTCCTCCTTTGTTCTTAATGCTCTGTATCCTAATTTAAATATAATTTTCTCCAGCTTATTATGAACACAGTTGTAAGTGAAAGCAGCCCCAAACACACAAAATCCCTAGAAGCAAAATGGTGGTGTTTATAGGGAGGAGATATATGAATTTCTAAGTGTTTTGGGGACTGAGGTGGAGAAAAATTAAAGAATGGAGGGAAGGCGAAAGAGATAATTAAACTGTTTTTGTTAAAATTAAAGTTTTATGATTTCGCTTCACTATTGGAGTTTATTGTAAACTAGAGGCCCAGTGCATGAAAATCATGCACTCAGGGTTGTCCCTTAGCCCAGCCTGTGCACTCTTGCAGTCCGGGAGCCCTTGGGGGATGTCCGACTGATGGC
>NW_005369942.1:7809987-7815851 GCF_000412655.1 Myotis brandtii
ATCCGGCCCGTTTGAAATGAATAAAACTAAAAAAAAAAGACTGTACCCTTTTATGTAATGATGTTTACTTTGAATTTATATTAGTTCACACAAACACTCCATCCATGCTTTTGTTCCGGCCCTCCGGTCCAGTTTAAGAACACATTGTGGCCCTCGAGTCAAAAAGTTTGCCCACCCCTGGCTTAGGCCCAGCAGTTGGACATTCTTAGCGCTGCTGAGGAGGCAGGAGAGGCTCCTGCCGCTGTGCTTGCCAGCCGTGAGCCCGGCTTCTGGCTAAGAGTGCTCCCCCTGTGGGAGTGCACTGACCATCAGGGTGCAGCTCCTGCGTTGAGCGTCTGCCCCTTGGTGGTCAGTGCATGTCATAGCGACCGATCGTTCCGTTGTTTGGTCAATTTGCATATTAGCCTTTTATTATATAGGATATGAACAGAGGCATATAATAAAATGTGCCATTTTCCTACTCAAAAAAATAGAGGTGCTGCTCCTCCTGCAGCACTGAAATTTCTGACCATGAGTATCACTCCGTCTAATCTCAGAGAGGCTGCATGCTTGGGAAAGACCACAAATAACTATTTTGGTCTGAAATCACTTTAGGGTATTGCAGTGTCTCCATGCTTATTTGCTATGCTTACTTGGAATTATTCACTAGAATAGTTCAAGGACAAGAAGTTTGATGAGAAAAAGAGAGACACATAAGGTTGACCGGTGCAGGTGGTATTCGGTAGCTGGGGATCGGCTGAGGCACTGACAACTGTTAGAGTTCTCAAAGAGGAGGGACTTAGAGAGGAAACAATGAAAAACTGTCTTGCTCAAGATTTTGCCTGAGGCCAATTTTTCACGGATTTATATTCTTTTATATATCTTGCATAGAGTTGAGTTGGCCCATTAGTCTATGTAAGACAGTGTAGAACTGAGTTTTTATGACATCAATGTAGAGATGCATTGCAAATTTTCAGTTTTCAAATGATCATTTGTGAATTGATATAAACCTTCCTTGAAATTAACTATATTTTTGGTCCTTACTTATTCTGGTGATTTTACTACTTACTGAGAGAAATTTTCTCTTATTGATCCCCACATTACTTATTTCTGTGCCAAAGAAGCACTTCTTGGCTTCAGTGTTCAACATGATGGATCTGCATTCACCCTCGCTAGACTTGTTTGTAATATTAACAGTTTTGTAGAGTGTTATGCTTATGTGGCAACAAAGAAAACATGGACCGCCTCAGTCTAGGTAGAATGTTATGCTTATGGATATGTGGCAACAAAGAAAACATGGACCGCCTCAGTCTAAGAGGCTACCTCACAATGAGCGAGGCAACGTCTAGGAATAGAATGCGAGCAAGGCATTGTGTACTGATAACAAGTGCATGGTGCAGGGAGTCACTGGAATGAATTCAGGAAGGGAGAAATCCTGGTGGGTTAGGCAGAAGAGGAAGGAGTCTTGGGGAAGTCAGCCCTGGGTTTACCTAAAATGTGCTCCTGACAGCGTCAGAAATAAAGGCTTTCATCTCAGCCCAGTGTAATAATTATTCTCTCTCGATGCAGTTGAGGTATACTCTTTCCTTTTGCTCAGATAACTTCCTTCATCCTGGTAACACATTTAACTCAAATCTCTTTTTAAGATTTTATCTCTCCTGAGTGGAATTCAGTTTTCAAGTCTTTATCAGCCACTTCATCTCTTCAATCATTTGTTATGTTTAGGAGGACTCTCTCCCAGTTGCTTTTTCTTGAAGTATGGTGTCAACAGAGGTGCACAGTAAGTACTATATGGGTTTTTGTACAGAAGAACATGATATGTTCTGTTTTATTTCCAATGCTCCTCTTTGATTATATCTTGAACTTTGATGTTCTTTTTTTAATATAGAGAAATATTGAGTTTGTTCTCAGGTTCTTCCCTGGGACTGAAAATTTTTATCTCAGAATGTACTATCTATTAAATATAGATTAGATTTGGCTTCTTACTTTTCTAAGTTTCAAAGTAGCGCAGTGTCATCTGAAATCTTAGAGCTTCCTTTGTGCACACTCTTTTGAGATTATTTGTAACTAAATCAATTTCAGGATGTCTTCTTGCAGACCCTATTGATCGCCGCCCCCCTTTATTTTTTTTTCCAAAGAAATAGTCAGGTCTTTGGCCAAAATAAGAAAGGTAACCATTTATCTTCTTGTTAATGTCTCTCTAAGCCAGTCCCCTATCCATGACAAATCAGTCCTTTTCATAATCCTTCCCTCAAAATTAATTCAGAAGTGTCCTTTGGTGTGGAAATTGGTCAAAGGCATTTCGAGAATCAGCATCCAACATAGTACAGTGTGTCTAATAGTAAAATTGTGGTAAATATGAATTAAGCCTGACTGGAGAGACAGCTGAGCAGTTTTCAAGTTAAGGGGGCTTTTCATAAGGTAAGAGCTGGAAAATGCCAAATAAGTCAATGTTCTATCCTGACAGTCTCTAAAAGTTGACGGACCAAGACAACTATATTCCACACTTGTGACTGGGATAGAAACGAGAAGAAAGGAATGCTGAAAAGGTAAAATACCAGCTAAGAAAGGTCAAAAGCTCTCAGAAACTGATGGAGAAGGGATAGATGAGTATTATAAGACTGAAGGTATAGTAAAAGAGTAGCAAAATTTAGAAATGTGTAGTACTTATCTCTTAAAGTATATATTTTTGTTGATTATTTAGTTTATTAATTTTGATTTTAAAACTGTGGGCCAATTTTTTAAAAGGGATTAGAATGACAGTTTAAAATTTAAGTCACAATGTTAACCTATTCTAAATGGACCCATTTGGCATTCCCTGTGCAGTGAAGCCAGCAAGAAAATGAGGATAAAATAGGAGGACTGAACAGTGGAGAGTGGGGTACCACAAAATTTACTGAGAAAACCTGCCTGTCCTTGCTATCTCTACGTGCTTAACCCATATTCACTTCACAGCATCAGAGGCTCTGTCTTCACCCCCCTTTCAGGTAGTCTTGCTGTGGTTAACAACAGCGCCCTCTCTGTAACATATGTTGATCCAGGTCAGTTCGACCTGACAATGTATAGACGTGGGGGTTAGAATAAAGTGAAAGTGACAGTCACAAATTAGTATTTCGGCCCACTCTTCTGAAATTGAAGGACATCTAAAACTCCATCAAGATCATCCTGGGCCCAAACACTAGACCTCTCTACCCTTCTCTCCATGATGGAAGGAGATGTGACTTTGGGTGGTGGGCACACATTGCAGTATACAGGTGATGTGTCAGAATTGAACACTTGAAACCTATATAATCTTATTAATAGATGTCACCCCAGTAAATTTAATAAAAAGATCATCTTGGGAGCAGTGCTTCCTATGTGCTCTGTTGGACCATTCAGGACTACCTGTGGTATCTGCTGTTTCCCTCCTTTGCTGCTCAGAACAGTCACTGGGCCTGGAGGAGGACATAGTCATCCTTGCCACCTACCCAGAGGCCCCTGTTTCAGCCTGCCTATGTCTCCCAGCATCCGGTGTGATAGGAACCGTGCTAATTAGGTGCTGCTAACTGTTGTTGCCAAAGCAGAGTGGTGTTGTTTTAGTCCCCATGTAAGTTGCTGACACTCAAATATTTATGAAAATTATTATGAAAATTAGCATGAATCCTTAGGGACAGAACCTGGGAACAATCCTGAGTTATCACTCATTAGCAAAATATAGCTTTATTGAGATACTAGAAGCCCAATGCATGAAATTGGTGCAAGAGTAGGCCTTCCTTCCCCTGGCTGCCGGCATCGGCTTCCCTCTGGCACCCGAGACCTGGGCTTCCCTCTGGCTGCTGGCAAGCACCTGGGACCCGGGCTTCCCTTGCAGCCCCGGCTTTGTCCAGAAGAATGTCTAGAACGACATCCAGAATGACGTCTGGTCTAATTAGTATATTGTCCTTTTACTATTATAGATGATTCATATACCACACATTTCACCCATTTAAAATGTAGCATTCTAGTCTTTCCTTCTTAGTTTACCTTGGCTCCTTTCTCACTAGCATATTCACAGAGTTGTACAACAGTGTAAACACTCAATTTCAGATTGTGTCAGCATCCCAAAATGAAATCCTGCCCCTATTAGCCATCACTTCCTATTTCTCCTTGATTCACAGAACTGTGAATCAAGGACCCCCAGCAGAACGACTGGGTATGACTGGTCACTATGACACACACTGACCACCAGGGGGCAGATGCTCAATGCAGGAGCTGCCCCCTGGTGGTCAGTGCACCCCCACAGGGGGAGCTCTGCTCAGCCACAAGCCAGGCTGACGGCTGCCAGTACAGCGGTTGTAGTGGGAGCCTCTCCCGCCTCCTCAGCAGCACTAAGGATGTCAGACTGCAGCTTAGGCCTGCTACCCGCTCGCAAGTGGACATCCCCCTACGGCTCCCAGGCTGCCAGAGGGATATCTGATTGCCAGCTTAGGCCCAATCCCCCGGGGAGTGGGCCTAAGCCAGCAGGTGGTCATCCCCCGAGGGGTCCCAGACTGCGAGAGGGCACAGGCCGGGCTGAGGTACTCCCCCCATCCCCCCCCCCCGAGTGCACAAATTTTTGTGCACCAGGCCTCTGGTTCATAATAACCAAAAAGTGAAAACAACCAAAATGTTCATTAACTTATGGATAAAGGGAATGTGGTATAGCTATACAATGGAATATTATTCAGCAATAAAAAGGAATGAAGTATAGATAAATTCTACAACACAGGTGAACCTTGAAAACATTATTCTAAATAAAAAACCCAGTCACAAAAGAACACATGTTGCATGATTCTTTTTATATGAAATGTCCAAAATGGGAAAATCTATAGAGATAAAAAGTAAATTAGTGACTGCCTAGGTCTGTGAATCAAGGAGAAATAGGAAGTGATGGCTAATAGGGGCAGGATTTCATTTTGGGATGCTGACACAATCTGAAATTGAGTGTTTACACTGTTGTACAACTCTGTGAATATGCTAGTGAGAAAGGAGCCAAGGTAAACTAAGAAGGAAAGACTAGAATGCTACATTTTAAATGGGTGAAATGTGTGGTATATGAATCATCTATAATAGTAAATGGGCAATATGCTAATTAGACCAGACGTCATTCTGGATGTCGTTCTAGACATTCTTCTGGACAAAGCCGGGGCTGCAAGGGAAGCCCGGGTCCCAGGTGCTTGCCAGCAGCCAGAGGGAAGCCCAGGTCTCGGGTGCCAGAGGGAAGCCGATGCCGGCAGCCAGGGGAAGGAAGGCCTACTCTTGCACCAATTTCATGCATTGGGCTTCTAGTATCTCAATAAAGCTATATTTTGCTAATGAGTGATAACTCAGGATTGTTCCCAGGTTCTGTCCCTAAGGATTCATGCTAATTTTCATAATAATTTTCATAAATATTTGAGTGTCAGCAACTTACATGGGGACTAAAACAACACCACTCTGCTTTGGCAACAACAACAGTTAGCACCTAATTAGCACGGTTCCTATCACACCGGATGCTGGGAGACATAGGCAGGCTGAAACAGGGGCCTCTGGGTAGGTGGCAACAACTAGCAGCACCTAATTAGCACGGTTCCTATCACACCGGATGCTGGGAGACATAGGCAGGCTGAAACAGGGGCCTCTGGGTAGTAGGCAAGGATGACTATGTCCTCCTCCAGGCCCAGTGACTGTTCTGAGCAGCAAAGGAGGGAAACAGCAGATACCACAGGTAGTCCTGAATGGTCCAACAGAGCACACAGGAAGCACTGCTCCCAAGATGATCTTTTTATTAAATTTACTGGGGTGACATCTATTAATAAGATTATATAGGTTTCAAGTGTTCAATTCTGACACATCACCTGTATACTGCAATGTGTGCCCACCACCCAAAGTCACATCTCCTTCCATCA
>NW_005369942.1:7816080-7888766 GCF_000412655.1 Myotis brandtii
TGGAGCAACCAAGCCTCCTGCTTGCTCCAGCTCCGTGGCCACGGCTGGCTGAAAGCAGGTATCTGGGGTTTATTTATCTTCTATAATTGAAACTTTGTTGCCTTCAGTGGAGCTCAGAGCCGGCTGCGGCAGGCGGGAAGCTTGGCTTCTTCCATCACTGGAGCAACCAAGCCTCCTGCTCGCTCCAGCTCCATGGCTGCTAGCCGCCATCTTGGTTGGGTTAATTTGCATATAGTCGCTCTGATTGGCTGGTGGGCGTGGCTTACGGCATAGCAAAGGTACAGTCAATTTGCATGTTTATCTTTTATTAGATTAGATAATGTTGTAAACATTTGTGTACATGTTTTTGTGTTGACAAAACAACCAATAAAATTATGTACATATGTTTCAGACTCCCTTGGTAATATACCTAGAAATAGAATTGCTGAGTCATACGGTAGCTGTAGGGTTAACTTTTTGAGTAACTGCCTGATGGTTTTACAAAGTGGCTGCACATTTTACATTCCCACTAGCAATGTAAGAAGGTTTCGCTTTCTCCATATCCTCATTAACACTTGTTTATTGTCTGCCTTCTATTACAGCCATCTGAGTGGCCGTGAAATGGTATCTCATTGTGGCTTTGATTTGCATTCCACTGATGACTAATGATGATGAGCATCTTTCCATGGGTTTGTTGCCTATTTCTTTATCTTTTTTGGAGAATTATCTATTCAGAAACTTTGCCCATTTATCAGTTGGGTTATTTATCTTTTAATTATTGAGTTGTAAGAGTTCTCTATATATTTTAAATACAAGTCTCTTATCAGATCTATGATTTGAAAATATTTTTTCCTGTTTGTGGGTTGCCTTTTCAATTTCTTGGTGATATCCTTTGAAGCACAAAAGCTTTTCATTTTTTATGAAGTCCAAATATTTTTTCTTTGTTGCTTGTTTTTTTTTCATGTCATATCCAAGAAGGCTTTAACTAACCCAAGATCACCAATATTTAATCCTATATTTTCTTCTAAGAGTCTTTTAGTTTTAGTTCTTAAATTTAGGTTTATGATACATTTTGAGTTAATTTTTGTATATGGTGTGAGGAAGGAGTTTAAACTTCATTTTTTTTTTTTTTTTGCATGTATCTATCCAGTTATTAGCCCCATTTATTGAAAAGGCCATTTTATACCCATTGAAATGCCTTGGCATCCATGTTGAAAATCCCCAATCCATTATTCTTAAGCCAAACTTCTGTGCCTCTAGTCTCTTGCTTAAGGATGAGGGTGTTCCTCCTCACTCCTCTCCCAACCCCTACCCCAAGGAGGCTTCTCATTCCTCCTCTAAATACTAGATTTCTCATCAATCTACACTGGAAGGTCTCCAGATACTCAGATTTCCATATTACCTTCTAGCAAACACATCCAGATACATCCTGGTTAAAAATGCTGTGTTCCTTACCCCCTAGCACACTGATCATTTTTTCTCTTGGTTCTCTAGTCTTTCCTTCTCAGTTTACCTTGGCTCCTTTCTCACTGTGCACACAATTTCAGTTCACTTCCTGATTTCTGTGCTGGCTCCCAAATCTGTAATTTCAGTCCAGACATTTACTCTGAGTTCCAGACCCATATTTCCTGGATGCCCAGGGTTGAAATCAAAGCCAACGCAAATAAACCTGAACTCATTGTTATCTCTTCTCCCCCAAAGCTGCTTCATCTCTTCAATACCCTATTTTGATTAATGTCACCACTACTCATGTATTCCTCACCTTGGAAATCCTGGAGTTATTATAGTCTCATCTCTGTTTCATCCCCTAGTCATCAAGTTCTGTTGATTCTACCTTGGGACTCTACTATCTGCTCCCTACTGTCCATCTTCTGCCTTTTTTATATCTTGATCATTTTCGTTTCTTTTTGCATTGGCCTACTTAAACTTCTTGCTCCTAGCTGTACATTTTCCAGCCTATTCTTCATGATGGTACAGAGTTATTTTTCTTAACATAAATCTTATTAATTTGTTCTTCCCCACAAACACTAAACTTTCATGGATTCTTATTGCCTTTCCAGCCAATTTCCTGCCACTTTCCTCCCTAATCCATAGCCTTTAGCCATATTAAGCTATTGCAATTTGCTGAATAGGTTTTTCTGTTTTCTGCCTCTATTTTTTGTATATGCTTTCCGTGCTATCTAAACTACTTTGAATCCTTAAAGATGAGGTATCATGTTTTTCTTAACTTTTCCAGAAAGTTAATTACTCTCTCTTTTTGTACATTTCCCTGAGTGCTTACTGATATTATAGCAATTACTCCATTGAACAATTGTTTGATCATTCATAAGAGATAGAATATAAATTAGTTTTGAATCAATATCTATTACTTTAAATATATGATAAATAATTTAATAATTGATGAATAATGAATTCTACGTTAGATTTTCCTATGGTTTAGTTTATGAGAGAACTGTTTTTTTTTAATTTCACACATTTTATAGAAATTTGCTGAAGACACAAATTCAAGGGAATTATAATTTATTAGACAGATTTCTACCAAAGAAAAAGTGTTCTAGTGGGATTTTTTTTCCTCTCCCTTAGTAATGTGAGTTTTGGACTTTCTTTCTTTCTTTCTTCCTTTCTTTCTTTCTTTCTTTCTTTCTTTCTTTCTTTCTTTCTTTCTTTCTTTCTTCCTCTCTCTCTCTCTCTCTCTCTCTCTCTCTCTCTCTCTTTAAATTTACAATATGATGAAATCTTCAGAATTTAAAATAAGACAGAAGCTGACCAAAGAAAAATTTTTAAGTGTATATAAAAATTTATTCAAGTTTTCAAAGGCCCACCCTGAGCTGAAATTCTACCTCAGATATTCTATATAAGTAGTTTCATGACCTTTCCCTTCGTGCTGTTTAAAGTGTCATATAAAGCGGCTCTTTACGTTTGTTTCCTGATTTAGCATTGGCCATGATTTCTGAATGAGTCCCTATGGTCTGACATGTCTGAAACTGAATGTCCCTGGAAATCTTGAGCTGTCTTCCTCACATTTGGCATTGAAATGGAAGTAGATTATAAAGATGGGGCGTAGTACTGACAGAATAACTGTAAAAACTTTTCATGGCAATCCGTGATGAAAAGTTATTGAATTTACACTAAATCTACCTAGAATTTATTCTCAGATGCTAACTGCCATACTTTGATTAACTATAGTTTATCTTTTTCTAGTGTTTTAGTTCAGAGCATTTTATGCCTATGGAGAAATGATAAAATTTTATTGCTTGTTTCATGGAATTTTTGGCAAATACCAGGCTCATATTTAGTAATCAAGTTTTTTTTTGAGGAAGGAGATAAGTATTTAGTATCCTGAGTGCTTGAGGGTAGTTTTATTGGATTAACTTTCTCTTACATGTTGCATAAAATTTGGTTATCAGCTCTGTGTACAAGAAATTATGCTAAGCAAAATAAGCCAGTCAGAGAAAGATAAATATCACATGATCTCACTCATTTGTGGAATATAATGAACAACATAAACTGATGAACAAAAACAGATCCAGAGACAGAGAATCATTGATCAGACCGTCAAACCCCAGAAGGAAGGTAGGGGAGGGTGGGGGTAAGGGAGAGAGATCCACCAAAGGACTTGTATGCATACATATAAGCATAACCAATGGACACAGACACCAGTGGGGTGAGGGCATGAGTGGGGAGTGGGGGGCAATGGTGGGATAAGGACACATATTTAATACCTTAATCAATAAAGAGAGGAAAAAAATAGACTAGCCATTTTTAGGCTTCATCAAAACAAACAAACAGAAAAAGAAAATAATACACACTTGATTTTTAATTTTGACATGTATTAATAATAAATTTTACTATGTGTCTGACCTGTGCCAGGCATTGTGGTAGGAGTAAGGAGTTGTACATGAACTTAAAAATTCACAAACCAGAGAGTAAGAAAAGGGCATTAAGCAAATGAATTCTAGCATAAAGTGGTGGATGCTATAAAATTACTTTTAAGAAGAGCTTCCAGGTAGTTGGCTAGGACCTCAAGTTAAAGAAGCCTCTACAGAGAAGGTGTCTTTGAGCTGGATCTTAAAAGATGAATTGGAATTTGTCAGGTCACAAAAGAGGAAGATTATTTCATGCAGAGCGAATAGCATGCTCATAAGCTTGGATTTCTTATGAAATAAAGAGATTGTTGTGGCTGCAAAATGTTAAATTACTACAGTGACTCCTTGTTTGTTGGAGCAAATCTAAATACTTCAACAAGGCATTCAAGAATATTCTATTTAACATCCTCAGCAAATGTATATCCATTATTAATTCTGCTCGCTTCCTACTGTAGTCCCTGAGTTTCAATGGCATGCTTTCCTTAATGTATTCCACATGTGTGTGGAGACTTTCTTGACAAATCTAACACTATTCTGAGTCTTCCCTTATTTTGGATACCCCCTCATAGTTCTATAATTTCTTGACATGTGTACTTAACAATATGAGCTTCTGTGGGCAAAGACTATGTACCTTCTATTCCTATCATTTATACTGCTCAGCAAAGGGCCATTAACCACAGGAAATGTATAAATCCTTGAGGACTGCTATGGTAGCTCTAAACATATTTTTATAGATTTAAGCTCTACATTAATTTAAAAAATTATATTTATTGTTGAAAGTATTACAGATGTCCCCCTCACTCCCACCCCCCATTGACCTCCTCCCCCTCCTCAGGCCTTCACTACACTATTGTCTGTGTCCATGGGTTATGCATATATGCATACAAATTCTTTGGTTAATCTCTTCCTGCCCCTCCCTCCTTTACATTACTTTTATTTAGTTTAATTTTCAAGGGCATTTGTGTTTTGTATATACACACATAGGGAAGAGTTGTGCTGCCTACCTTTGAGACTTGTCCCTGCTGCTCATTTATTGTATGATATGTACAATTAAATGTCATGAAATGGACTAAGTGATATACAGAATTCCTTCTAGTTCAGAATATTCTTGTGGAATAGGGCAAGGAGAACTGTGGGTGATTTTCATAAAGGTATATATTTATATTCTGTGCCCCCCAACTCCCATACCCCCCATTTAGGACGATTCCCATATTCACTTTTGTGATTGGTTTTCCAATATCTGTAATGATGTCAAAAAGTGATAAGAAATTCTCAAATCAATGTTGCAGTTAATTCATTTAGATCTTTTGAAAAATATTCCCCACAGTGCACTCCATATATATAAAACCCAGGAAAAAAAGATCCAATAGACAAAGTTACAAGAAGAGTTGGGGAATCAGCATTCTAGGTTCTGGAGCAAAGTAAGATGCATGTAGGTGCCAGTTTTGGTTTTGATTCTGGTCATCCATTGTTGCATAACAACCTCCCCCCCTCCAACTTAGGTTCTTAGAAAAGAACAACTATTATTTATTTAGCTTTCAAATTTGCAGGCCTCAGTGGGGAAGGCTCATGTTTTTGCTTCACAGAGTGTTAGCTGAGATGACTTGATGGGGGGGCTGGAGGATCACTTCCAAGATGAGTCACTTACATGGCTTTGAATCAAGTTGGCGGGGAGCTCAGCTGGGGCCAAAGGCCAGGCACCTTAATTCCTTCCCATGTGGGCCTCTCTGTCGGGTACTTGAACTTCCTCACAGAATGGTGGCTGAGTTCCAAGAAAGAGTGTCCCAAGAGTCTGGGAAGTGGAAGCTGCCAATTTCTAAAAGTCCTGGTATGGAAACCGGCACTACATTAGTTCTGGTGTCTTCTTTGGTCCATCAGTCACAGAGTCCAGGTTTGAGGGGAGGAAACGTGGACTTCATCTCTGGATGGGAGGCCAGCAAAGTTATTCAAAAGAATGAAAGCTGACATAGGATTCTTCATTGAAAACAGTCTGACTGTTTTTATTCTGATATTTATTTTTATTGTAAAAAAGTAAAAAAATACAGAAAAACTTCAGGACTCATTTGATACGAGATTTGGGAAAACTCTAGATCTGCTTTAGTAAATTTCATACTGTGTCTAGTCATCTGTCTAGTCACATCTACCTTCATGCAGCCTTGAATTAGCTAACCACAATTTGTTTTATTAGTATAATATTTATATTTGAGATTTAACATATTATTCTTTATGCTTCCATTTAAGGCTTTTTGTTGATTTCAGGTTAGGCTTGGTAGTGAATGTGTGTGTGTGTTTGTGTGTGAACACATGTGTACACGCTGATCTTTATGGATCACTTCCATTCTTGCATTTTCAATTTTCTATGACCTTTCACTGTCTTTAAATCAAGTCCTCTTTTCTACCAGGCTTATCATAGGTACTCTGAGGGAACAGTGGGAATCCCATTGTAGGGAATATGGTGAAACCTCTGAGAGTATAGCATTTCTATTTTAGAATTCAGAAAGAGTACTTTGAAACTCATATAGTTCATCAACCAATTTCTTGAATTCCCTCTATAACATTTCTGCCAAGTAATTACCCAGCCTACACCAGAATAGCTCCATCAATAGAAGGTCTACTAGTCTCATGTGGTAGCTCGTTTCTTCTTCAAACATTCTTCATTTTAAAATATTTTCCTGTAATTGAGCTAAATTTGTATCTTTGAAACTTCTTAACATACCAAAAATTCTAAACCCTCTTACCCATGAAAAGCTTTCAGAATTGAGACTATTTCTCATGGATTTTTTTTTTTTACTATGTTTCTATTGATTTCAGAGAGGAAAGGAGAGGAGAGAGAGATAGAAACATCAATGATGAGAGAGAATCATTGATTGGCTGCCTCCTGCACACCCCTTACTGGGGACTGAGCCTGCAACCCAGGCATGTGCCCTTGACCAGAATCGAACCCGGGACCCTTCAGTCTGTAGGCCGATGCTTTATCCACTGAGCCAAACTGGCTAGAGCTCTTATGGATCTTTCTTAATCTGCTGATTTTTCTTTCTCTAAACTAAACAATCTTATCTTCAACTGTTCCTCTTGGTATAGTTTCAAATGACTTTCCAACTAACCACTTACCTCTGAAGATATTCTGGGTTGTTAATGTTCTTAAGTATTGTCAGTATTTAAGAAGTACATAACACTATTGTTAAATACTAAATAGTATTTATTAGTAAGAACTGAACACACATTCCTGAAGCAATAGGATGGGAACCTTCCATGATGCCTTTAGCTGTTTATTTTCTGTTTAGCACAGGTTGCAA
This sequence comes from Myotis brandtii, assembly GCF_000412655.1. NCBI lineage: Eukaryota > Metazoa > Chordata > Mammalia > Chiroptera > Vespertilionidae > Myotis > Myotis brandtii. The sequence goes on from NW_005369942.1 coordinate 7,823,222, forward strand.
GGTACCTGCTTAGAGTTCCAATAGTCTTAGCAACATGTATGCCTCTTGCTCACTTTCTGTCTTCCTCACTTTTTGTCTTCAAAACTGTGTCTGGGTTGTGGATTTTAAATCTGAAAGAGTAAAATAAGTTTATGTCTTTACTTCAAATGTGTTAGACATCTAATTCCTTTTTCTTCTAGTCTGTCCAGAATTTATCAATTTTGAAAGGTAGTGAAGCATTTAGTAGGCTACATGGCTTTCCAATTCTGTAATTCTTTTCTTTGTCAGGTTCTTTTAAATAGTTTCTTTAAGGTAGATAGACAACATAACAGCAGGCATACTTTTAAAAACTTAACGATAACTTAGTAAAGGACTTGAATAAACATACATTTTATATATTTTCAAGTGACCAGGTAACAAATAAAAATAGTGCATAAAGATAAAGGAAAGAAAAATAAGATAAAGGAAAGGAATACTATCTGTATGTTGTTTTCAATGTTTAATTATGTAAATAATTGTTGAATGACTGGTTGGCCCCATGCTGGAATATTGAATATTGAACCTGAATTGTTTTGATGTAAGACAGGCTTTATAACATTCATGCATTCAGGCTGCCTTCAACTCCCCAGGTCAATTAATTTCTAATTATTTAAGCTAGTGAGTTAAATTCCCTAAGTCAATTGTGGATATGACCTTTTATGGAGACAACATGAAGGCAAATTTTTCTTGCATATTTGTAATGAGTTTATTTCAGTTTGCTTCTTTGTAAAGTTTGACAGTCCATGCATGTGATATGTGTGTAATGCTAACGTTTCTCTTTAATATATTTTTAGTAAATGTAGGGAACATAAAGTCTCTTTCTTAATGGTTAGTTGATTTTGAGGGATATTTTTAGTTACAAAAATATTAAAATTGGTAGGAAGAGGCAAAGAATCAGAATGGTTAGTTGAGGGCTGACATATTATTGTGGCTGCTTGCAGTTGCCAATCCATGTCTCCTTTGGTATAGTAATATGCTCCACAGAGTTAGCATTGATTCTATGCATAGATTGCATCGCCAGGGTCTTTTGCGGTGTGGATAGAAAAATATTATGACACTGTAACAAGTTAAGCTGTTGTTATAAAACAAACTTTTACTGCGCCTTAACGGCCCATGGAATGCAGAGACTTAAATTTATTGCTTCATCAGCCACTGATCTGGAAGCCCCTTATTAGAAAACTTGCATAAGGCATGTGCCTACCACCCTTTGTAAATACTATAAATGTAGAGCTAAAATCTTCCATCATGGAAATGATGATAGAAAAATCTGTTCGTATTAATATGAAAACTTTAGCCAATAAACTGTTCCCATTTCTCTGAGATGAGACTATCTTGGATTTGCCAACCCAAAGTATAAGTAAGTAAATCTGCCACTGGTTTGTCCTGGACGGCTTTTCCCCCCTGCTTCAAAATGGTGACTTATATTGTAAACTGCACATGGAGAATTAATTATGTTTAACATAGAAGGCTTAAATCCAAGGAGCCCAGTTTTAGAAAGGAAATCAAAAGGCAAACTACAACGTTTGGGGGTAACGTCCAGACGTTCCTCTGTTTCTTTTCATACACGACCACCTTCTGCATGAAGCATACTTTAGTCATAATACATATTAGCTAGCACTGATCTGTGAATTTTGAAGCAGAAGAAATTAAATGTTTGTTTAAGGTACAAAGACAGATAGAATCGAAGAGTTGAATTCTCTAACCTTCCACGCAAATGTCATTTACGCCTCTTTTTCCATATTTCCAGAGGTGGGGAACTTTCTACCTGTGCGGCTAATTTCCTTTTTGGGAAATTGTAGTAGAAACGCATTTCTCGCATGGAACTAAATATGGCATAATTCATGCTAAGTTTTGACCTTTCTACATATTTGAAGATCGCCATCATGTATTCTTAAATTTTCTTTTGCTTAAAATAAACAAATTTCCTTCAGCCCTTTTTCTATGACAATTTTGATTTCTGTTTTTTATCTCTCTGGCCACTGTTCCTCTGAAAGTGTTTTACTAATATTATTGTTGGACTTTTGGGATAGTACCATGAAGAGTTAGTGATTTTCCTAAAAAATGAATTCTCATTCCAATTAAAATGAAAAAAATTCTAATTAGTATTATGTAGCTCCGTGTCTATCTTGCCAAGGTTGGAGGCTGGAAATAGATTAACACCAAGGAGAATTGAGGCTATGTGTAAGAGAGAATTTTAACTGAAAGTGACACAAGATCCGTGCTTGTAGTTTCTCTAGAATCTGAAGTAGAGGCCGCCTGCTGCAAAGACAGTGTAGGCAATTGCCCACATCCAGTGATTTTCAGGCAACTGATAATGACTCTTCTTCTTTCAACTGTCCTCCTTTTGTAAGTTTAAATTCTTTAGTTGCAATAGAAAGAGTCTCTGGCAAATAGCAAAAAATGGCATTTGTTGGACAACTGTAGATTCAGAATTGGAGACTAAAAGTGCAGGAAGCAGAGAAGCCCTGGAGTAGACAGGAAGGAAAGCACCTCCATGCTAGGGTGCTTCTCTCAGCATCGGCATGGAAACCACAGGTGGTGAGCCTTGGAGACACTCTGCTGAAAACTTCAACTCTAGGGGAGCCAAAGTGGTCGTGTTGGTCCCACCACATCTTTGTTCAAATGTAAGGGTGGCGTTTCATGGCAGAATCTGAGCGTTGTACAGGGAAAAGCAACCTGTGATCACCAGACTCCCTGAATTTACTTCTGGATACCGCCAGTACCTCCAATTGGAACAGAACTTTTAGTTGTAAATATCTGCATTGTATTTGAACAGAAAATTCACCTAAGAAAGGAAATAGTGACACATTTACTCTAAGTTTTAAATAAGAGCTAAGAGAGCCTCTCCTATGAATTATATTATTAAGATCAACATAAAGGAGGAGAAACACCAATGCTTTGATTGCTTCACATGAGGTGCTCTGGTCTTTCTAGAAGGGCTCCACTGGAGAGGCTTGGGTCCTCCAAAGAAACTTCAGTTGGTCTAAAATGTTGTTTTGGCCAGCCTCTCCCCAGGCAGCTCTTTACTCTAATATTTGTGCTAATTTAAGGGGGACATGTAAAGCCACCTCTAAGGAATTTATCAGTGTCACTGTCTGTTGGCAGCTCTAGATTCTACGTCTGCCTGCCAATTGGTCTGGCTCAGGAGTCTGGCTCACTTTACCCCTGCAATGAGAACTGAGGTTGATCTGGACCAGAGAGATCATGGGTCAAATGATGGGTCTTGCATTTCTAGCTGGGGAAAAGCCATGGGGAGTAGATCAAAGAGACTGTGTAGAACATAAGAATGGGCTGGGAGAATATTTTCAGTGACTCCTGGTTAAAACAATGGTCAGATATTGATGATCATCAGGTACAGCAGCTGGCAGGCAGAAAGATTGGAATTTATTCTAGTTTGAAAAGGCCTGCTGTCTTTAAGACAGGAGAAAGGCTATGGATAGGGGATAAAGACGCACTGTTTTAAGTAGATTGAAGGTAAAAGTGTAGTTATCTTAGCAACAGGTTTTAAAAACTAGGTTAAGAAAAATAATGAAATAAATGGCCATGAATGAATTATAGAAAATGATCATTATGTACTCTCTGAATTCAAGGTAAAATTGTACAGCGCAGCATTTGAAGTTCTACTGTGTGAGTTTAAGGAACTGTAGAGTAGCCACACAGAAAACTTATTATATCTAGACCCTGGTAAAGACAAAAGGTAAATGTCCTTTTAGTAATGACAGGAAACTGGAAAAGTGTATCGATTCCGTGCTGCCTAGTAGCAAATAACCGGCATGGGAATGGATCTGTTACGTTCTGTGTTTATTGGTGCATTCTTCCACTGTATTGGACCCTAGTGGGCCATTTTGCTTGAAATATTCTTTGTTCCTGGGAAAGGAAATCAGTTTCACTTTGAGGGAATATATGTATACATTCCTCACTGTGTTCTCTTGAAATAGAAAAGAAAAAGCTTAGTCATGAAAATTTCTGACATCAGCATTCAGTCACTGAAACTCACTATTAATTGTCACTCCTGTTTTGCTAAAACTTTGATAGATGATGTTCATGATAATCAGAGTCAGTGTAATATCCCCAAATTTCTCTATAATAATGAAGAATGATTGAATTGTGTGTCATAGTATTAAAGTCTATTAACTAATTATTTATGTACTAATTCCTTGATTATTATTATGTCATGTGAAAGATAGATGTAAATCAGTCTGTAAATGTCTATAAAACAGAATCACTAATTAAAAATTTTACATTTCTTGCCCATTTTTGATAACTGAGCTTACTAGAAGTATAAGACAGCTTAAGTCCTGGGAGCTGGACCTGAGGTTGGACATAAATGGTATCTGATATAAATTTACATTTACTCTCTCATGATATTTAGCTTCCACATTATAGTGTCTCTGTTTTTGAGAGAAAAAGGTGCTTCTATTTATCCTTATAAGGAGAAGTACAATTCCAATTAGTATAGTGTCTTCTTCAAAGCAATGGCCAGTTGCCATTATCTAAAAATCTTGAGTCAAGATGATTAGCGAAACAAACTATAGCTCTTAGTACTTAAGCTGGTCTCAAGGACATAATTGATATTAATTATTTCTTTCCTCCATAATCCAATTTAGTTTTCCCTTGCCTTTGTCCAAAACTTTAGCTAGTCTGGGTTGTTTTCCTGGTAGGGTGACCTAGGGTAAAATGAAAAGGAATAGCCACTAAAGGGACTGTGTTAGATGGATCCCTGCTTCTTCATAACATTTATCATTACTTGACATTGTATTGCATATTTTTATTTTGTCTTTCAAATAAACTATAAGCTTCACGATGGCAGAGATTTTATCTGATTCATTCATTCATCATATTTCCAGTGCCTACGATTAGACTTAGCACATCGGGGTTGAAGAGATATTTATAAATATGAATGAAGGAATGAATTTCTGAACAAACTTAAGAGCTCGGTTAAGACTGGGCAGAATGAGAGTATGGTGGGAAGTATGACCCATATTTTAACTCTTTCAGAGATTATTCTGTAGCCTGGGTACATGAGAGAAGAAAAAGGTTTATGTAGTTTATCCATGACTAGAGAACAGCACCTTGCCCAGTGCCTGGCACTTGGTGAATGGTAAATACAATGTTAATTCTGCATGGTGTGACATGGTAGTTATGGCACAGGATGGATGGTGAGGAAGACTAGTGTGCCAGCCGGGGTTGCGTTGACATGACTAACCACTTGGTTCTAGCTGGCGGGATCAGTTGATTAAAGTGATTTGAAAGTCCAAAGTAAAGCTACATCAAACTAATATGATGCTGAAGGCTTGGTTTTGGAGTTCATATCATGGTTGTCTAATTTTGCTGGAGAAAACATAATTACCACTAGATAAATTACTTAAATCTAGCTTTCTTTAGGTAAAGGTAGTAATGATAGGGCAAAATAAAGTCATAAGGAGATCAGGAGAAAAAAAAAGTAGTGCAAAGACCCTTAGAAACAAACATCGTGGGTGTGTGTAAGCAGTGTGAGTCTGGTGATGCAGGGACCTGAGGGGGTCTGTTATTAGGCCTTACTGGAAAGATGGAGAAAAGGAACAGTGACAGTTCTGATTTCAACCTGCATTAAAAACATACAAATAGAAAAGCAGTGGAAAGAATTTCTGAAACTGGGTGTTGAGTTTAAATTTAGTAAGTAGGCTAAAGAAGGTTCAAAACAATGGGCTACACTGTGGTAGCTGCTTATTTTTACTGGGTCTACTGGCAAAAGTCTCTCATTTCTTCACACTTACTTTTCAAAGGCCCTGGAGTCCCAGATTTCATTTAGCAGAGTAACAGCTTTCAAATAATAATCTGGTGTCTGTCTCAGCCTCTGGTTCTCCCTTTCCCTTTTGTAGCTTTCCCTTTTTGTTATTTTTCTTCCTCCCTCAGCTATTCCCCCTCTTGCTGCCTTTCCCCCCTTTTCTTCTATTCCATTTATCACCAGATTACAGATGTCAATAAAAATTGTCTCACGCGTGGGAAACGTGTGATATAAAGTCTGGAGCTGTCACAGGGGATTCTGTTCCAGGGTGGCGAGCATGACCCTGCTATAGTGCATTGGTTTTGAGGGTTGGGACCAACTTGAAGGGATTGAATATAATTAGTCTCTTGGAACCTCTGGAAACCAGCAGCTACTCTGTCATTCCAGGCCGTGTTGTAATAGAAAGAAGTCCTTGTGATTACACAGAGCCAGTTCAAATCCTAGTTTCACTGTTTATTAGCCATATGATATTGCATAAGTAGCCTCAGCTATAGGGGCCTCAGTTTCCTCATCTGTAAAGTGAAAATAATAATACACACTTCATAGTAGTTTGTGAAGAGTAAGTGGGTAAAGCCTGGAAAGTGGTTAGTCCAGCACACCTGGCAGGTGCCAAGAACTGACCAAATGATAGCTGCTCCCACTGTTCTCTTGGGTCGATTCACATGCCACCCATTCTCCTACCAGAGTCCCGAGTAGGTTGTCGAAGTGGCGCTGCTCTTCTGGAAACGGAACCTGGACTGAAGGGCTCAAAGTGTGTGCTGTCGGGGCTTCTGGGCAGAGGGCTGTGCTTCTGTGTTAGAGAGGATTTGGAGTCTGAGTGAGTGCCCTTCGAGTGAATAGTAGGCTAGGCTGCTACTCAGAATGCTCTCTTTCAGGTGAATTCATTTCTGCTCAGAGCCTTGCCTAGTCATTATTGCATCAGTTCATTTCCTCAGTACAAACTTACTGAGCACTTGGTTGGTGTCAGGATTGGATTCACAGTGATGAGCAATAAAATCCCCCTCTTGGGTAACATGGAGCTTATGTGGCCTCATTGTCGAACTGCAAGGTGGATGCACCTGCACAGCCACCTGCTGTGATCCTTCTGGCCAGTGCCGGTGTGAATCACTTTAGTAAGCATTATTCTAGAGTCTTCATCAGCATCTTAGTTTCTTCTTCATGTCCCTTTGTCACTATCAGTTTTTCATGATCAGGTTAATTCCGAGGGCTTCACTCCTAATCTTGCAGTTTACACTAGCAAGTAGTGGATCTTCCTACAGAGCCACTACCCTATTGCAGAATGTAGAGCTCTATATTTTACTGCAATATCACATGCCAAAAAACATGCTGATGTTAAAATATGGGAAAATGTCAGGCCTATGAGCTTCTTTACCCTGTTAGTGTGCAGGCTGCGTGGCATAAAATTGTAAGGTCATTCTGGCAGGTTTAGATATATTTTCTCATTTCTAGCTTTTCCAAGAGATCAGGGGTCACACCAGAAGTTATAGCTCATATGTCAGTATTGCCTGGGAAGGGGCACAAAGCAAATTCTTGCTAGTTTTATTGATGCAAATGCTGTCCTGGTTAGAACTAAACGGCAGGAGCACTCCAGAATCTTGAAATAATGGGCAGTTTATTTGTTTTCAGTACTCAATGATTATTTTTGAAGTGGAATTGGACTTTTGAGGAAAGTTTTTTGGTTTTAGAAATTCATGATTGATGAGAAGTGTAATAGTTTGCCTGGTTTCCAAAAACTCACATTTTTCTTAATCTGCTACTACTCTATCCCCTTCAGTTTTAGTCTTAGAACGAGTTTACATTCTAGGTACAATCCTTGTGTAAGGCAGGGGAGCTTAATAAGAGCTATAAAAACAAATCAGTGGCCGAGGCTTGAATAAATTTTGCCCTCTGTTTTTGGCATCCAGGTGTCCAAATGATTTGGTTTTCTTTTAAAAGTTCCATCCTAAAATATTTAGCTGTTGATATATATTCTGTGCCCTCCAGGGTGCGGGCTCTTGATTCATACTTACCTCTGTAGTGTGGAAGCTCTTACCTTATGCTGAAGTGAGTTGAATTTCTTATCCTGAACCCGAGTCTCCCAGTGACTTAGTTTCTGACATTTGTTGTTGGCCGTCACCAATGCCAGCTGCCTTCCTGTGCGAATGTCTGCTCTCTGTCACCTTTAGTGTGAGCTCTCACTGCCTGATCCACCATGGCTTGGATACTAAGATGAGTAATTTTGCTTATCGGTATTTATATCCCATCTGTTCCTTTTTCTCTTTGAATTGATGCCCAGAGCGTTGCCGAGCCATGTGGGCCTGCATGGTCTTCTCCTATATGAAATAAAAATATTCCCCCAGAGCCCAGGCTCAGCATTTTGTTGCATTGCCAAAAATTTCCATCAAAACAAATCAACAAATCCAATAAGCAACATTTTCCTCAAGCTCTGCCATCACAAAGGCTATTCTGAAAGTACTGTCAAGTGCTGTAGCATTTACTGAAATTCTCATGAGATGACAGAAGAGCAAGCAGTGCAATCACATACTATAATGCAAAGTTTCTTAAAATACTCTAATCATTTTCCTTCTCCCTTCCTATCTGTCCTATTCCTCTTTCTTTCTCCACAAGCTACACCACTAACCTCCCCCGTGCGGTGTCCCTCTATTGCGTTAAGCATTGTAACTCTTCCCCTCAGCAGGAGTACGCCACTCAGCAAAGCAAGAATCAGCAACATAGAACTTTTCTAGCCTGTTCCTTAGGAACCTTAGTATGTCCTACTTTAAAGAAAAGCCCAAATAAAACTGTAGGATGCGTATGATCCAGAGATAGGTGCCTTTTGCAAAAATGTATATTATTCAGTCGTTGGGAGTGTATGTCTATGTGTTTAGATAGGAATGTACATGCATGCATGTATGGGTGTTTTACAAAACTGAGATCATACCACATATATCATTTTATGAACTTCCCTTTAATAAAAATATCACGGACCCATCCTCAATCTTCAATTATCTTCTATTGCATAATTTTAGTGGTTTTAAGAATTGCACTGCATGGATGTTTTATGATTTAATTAATATGCTATCCTGTTGGCTTGTTGAGTCTGTATACAATTTTTTTCCTTTTATAAATTCTGCAATGAATTTTTGCTTCATTATTTCCTTAAGATAAACTAATATAAGTAGGATTTCTAGGTAGAAATACCTGAGATTTTGAAAAGTTGGATACATCACCTAGGACAAGAGGGACAACCAAAAAAATAAACAAATGGGACTACATCAAAACTAAAAGCTTCTGCACAGCAAAAGAAACCAACATCACAATGAAAAGGGAACCCACTGTATGGGAGAAAATATTTGCCAATGATACATCTGATAAGGGGTTAATTTCCAAAATATATAAAGTACTCATACAACTCAACAAAAGGAAGACAAATAATCTAATACAAAAATGGGCAAAAGACCTTACTAGACACTTCTACAAAGAGGATATACAAATGGTCAAGAGACATGAAAAGATGCTCAACATCACTAATTTGCATCAGAGATATGAAAAATAAAACGACAATGAGGAACCATCTCATACCTGTCAGAATGGTTACCATTAATAAATCAACAAATAACAAATGCTGGCAAGGATGGGTAATAAAAGGAACCCTAGTACACTGCTGGTGGGAATGCAGACTGGTACAAACATTATGGAAAACAGCATGGAGTTTCCTTAAAAAATTAAAAGTGGAACTCCCATTTGACGTAGTGATCCCACTTCTAGGATTATATACTAAGAAACCTAAAACACCAATCAGAAAGAATATATGCACCCCTATGTTCATAGCAGCATTATTTACAATAGCTAAGATCTGGAAAAAGCCCAAGTGCTCATCAGTGGATGAGTGGATAAAAAAGCTGTGGTACATTTATACAATGGAATAGTATGCAGCAGTAAAAAAGAAGGATCTCTTACCCTTTGAGATACTATGGGGGTGGGTGTGAAGGTGGGACCTGGAGAGTATTATGCTAAGTGAAATAAGCCAGATAGAGAAGCATAAGTATCACATGATCACACTTTTATGTGCAATCTAATGAACAGAATAAACAAAATGGAACCAGAGACATTAAAGCTGTGGTTCTCAACCTGTGGGTCGCGACCCCTTTGGGGGTCAAACGACCCTTTCACAGGGGTCGCCTAAGACCATTGGAAAACACATATATAATTACATATTGTTTACAGTAGCAAAATTACAGTTATGAAGTAGCAACGAACATAATTTTATGGTTGGGGGTCACCACAACATGAGGAACTGTATTAAAGGGTCGAGTCATTAGGAAGGTTGAGAACCACTGCATTAAAGCATGCAACAGACTGATGTATTTCAGAGGGAAGGGGGATTGCGGGAAGAGATTAACCAAAGAACTTATATTCATATATGCATAACCTATGGACACAGACAATAGTACAATTAAGGCCTGGGGAGGCGGAGGAAGTGGGGTGGAGGGGCTCAATAGGGGGAAAAAGGGGGACATAAGTGTAATGCTTTCAACAATAAAGATAAATTATTGATTTTTTTTTTTTTTTACAGAGAGGAAGGGAGAGAGATAGAGAGTCAGAAACATCGATGAGAGAGAAACATCGATCAGCTGCCTCCTGCACATCTCCTACTGGGGATGTGCCCGCAACCCAGGTACATGCCCTTGACCGGAATCGAACCTGGGACCTTTCAGTCTGCAGGCCGACGCTCTATCCACTGAGCCAAACCGGTTTCGGCAACAATAAAGATAAATTAATAAAAAAGAAAAGTTTGATCCACAGCATGATATTGACTCCCAGAGTGATTATACCAATGAATGTTCTCTAGTGCAGTATGTGAGAGTGTGTATACTATGTGCCCTCACCCACAACATGCACACCTTCTTTTTCATCATTGTACCAGATGGGGAGGAATGGAATATGATTATTGCCTACATATTCACTGATTCGATTACTGCTGAGGTCAAATCTGTTACAGGGTTTGTCAAGCATCTCGTGCACTCCTTTGTTCCCTTGCCAGGGCACATCCCCAGAGAGGACTTTCCTGCTTGTGCTTGCTACTCAGGCATCTTACCGGTGACTTGTGATCTGATTCCATACCAGTCTTTGCTTTTGATTTACTTACTTTGTTTCATAGTCCTTTCTCATACTCTGCTTATTTCTCTTTCCAACTTCATTAATTGACTACCTCAACTAAAGCTTAAAGATCATCTCAAAGATAACGTGAGAAAAATGGATTTGTTTTTGTCCTCGCACTAAATTCATATCCAAACTACCCATTTAAGATTCTGAGTCAGTGGGTAGACTGAGAATAAATGGGCTTTACTGGATAGGTAGAGGCAGAAAAATATGAGGCCACAATTAATTGTCATTACCAACCCATTAGCATGACTGAGTTATCATATTCTGTAGTTATCATATGACTTGCTAATTCCTTTCCTAGATATTTACTTAAGAGAAATGAAAATGTGTCAATGCAAAAACTTTTGTGAGTACTTATAGCTACTTTATTTATAATAGCTCCAATCAGGAAATAATCCAAATGTCAGTCAACTGGTGAATGGATATACAGAGTATGGTATATCCATATAATTAAATACTACTCAGCAATAAAATGGAAAAAAAATCAATGATGCACACAACAACATAAATCTCAAAAGCATTCTGCTGTGTGAAAGCAGATAGGTACAAAAGAAAAGGCAACCTGAGATTTTATTGGTATGACATTTTTAGGAAGGCCAAATAGTGACATAAAGAAGATGGGGAGTTACTGATCTTCTGTGATGAGCCTGTGGGAAGGGGGTTCTGACTGCAAAAAGGCATGAGGAATGTTTTTGGAGTGATAGAAATATCATATGTCCTGATTTTCTTGACCATTACATGACTATGCATTTGTTAAAACATTGAATTATACAGGGTGGGGCAAAAGTAGCTTTACAGTTGTGAGTACATGAAATACAGAGCTTATTCTTATATTATTATTTATTAATTATTGCACTATTTTCATATGAACAACTGTAAGCCTACTTTTGCCCCACCCTGTATATACCTTTAAATTTGGTGAATTTTATTATATAGAAACAATGCCTCAATAAAGTTGATTTAAAATAATAGTAGAAAGTATTTCCATAGTGTGTTTCTTTGAGATACTATTTTGAAAGCATGTTAAAGAGTATTAAAATGTCTTCTTGTGTAAACGTTGGAATCTTACTATCCTAATATAAGAAATATATTTGATTTAAAACCAGTGATACAGTTTCCATAAAGACTATACGACACTCTAATTAACTAGATTCTTTTACTTAGGCAGCACAAAGACCCAGGCCAGAGAAAAGTTGGAGAGAATAGTGACTAAAAAGAAGACATTTTATGAATTAGGTCAAATGAGAGGCAGTAGGTCACTATTTAGAAATGACTACTGGAAAAATAATTTTTGTATCAGCAATTAGAAACACATTTTGGAAATATCTGTGCTAAGCCACAGTAAGATATTGGTAGAGACAAGCATGATGAGTGAGGGTGGTTGGGTCTCTATAAGATATGAAACCCCGATATGGGTAGGCCATCTAATCTTAGGAGGACACGCTTGAGATGGTTTGCCAAGGATGGCTTGACAAGCTTTAGTTTGAAAATCTTGGTGAGGAAGCTGGAGCGAAGGCTGTCATGACAAAGAGAACTGTCATCCTTCTTTAATTCACACCACCAGCTGTATCCAAGTTTCCAGCCACACTGTCTTGGGCTTTAGCCCAATTGCTGGCAACTCCATTTTTCTTTGCTGATATACAATCACTTAAAGTTATTTGTGTGGATATAGTTTTCCTTTTCCATTGGCATTTTTGAGTTTTAGATTATTAGCTTCTATGCCTCAATGTGAACTGCTTAGTGGTTTTTTGGTTTATTAGGGATGTGTGGCCACTGCCTCTGAAAGATGCCAGAGTGGTATATGTGGATCATGATGAGGTTTTAGCTCGGGATGGATGGTATGTTAGCTTTGGCCTTGAGTTCTTGAGGGATCATGATTAAAAGTTGTTCACAGAGACATATTGCTCTTTTTAGGTTGCCAGTTTTGTGGCTTTCCTGTGGAGTTTGACTATTTTTCATCCACAGCTATGGTTAATTTTCAGAAGCCAGTAGTAGCCATTTTGGAGGTGAATCTTCCCCTTTCTTTGAATGTGAATGAAGTTTTAGACTATTTGGTTGCTGTGGTGTGTACTTTTTTAATTTCCTTAATTGAGGGCTGATTAGAAGTGATAGGCTGGGACTTTGTGTAAGCTAAGCAGGGGCCTAGGGGATAGATGTTTTCATGTAACCAATGAGCAGCCTCACATCAATGGTTGGGAAGAGGCCATTCTAAATTGGGGTGTACTAGTATCTTATTGCAGTTTTAAGTAAGGGTATGTTGAACTTGAAGGTGATCTGGGAGAGCTCTTTTCTCTGTAATCTTAACATAATGCTGACCCTTGGTCAAGATAAGGATGAAATCTCTAAATAATGATTTATAAATTGCAGTTTTAAGCCTAATATTTTCCTAGAATAGTTTCAAAGTATGTTAAAAATTATTTGATATGCCCTCTTTCAAGACATAAAGCTTAATTCCTCTGTCCCTTAGCCCCCTTCTCCTAAAAAACACAGTAGGCTGGCCTTAGTGATTCACTTTAAATATATTTTTATTGATTCCAGAGAGGAAGGGAGAGGGAGAGAGAGAGAGAGAGTAACATCAATGATGAGAGAGAATCATTGATCGACTGCCTCCTGCACGCCCCCTACTGGAGATCGAGCCCACAACCCGGGCCTGTGCCCTTGACTGGAATCCTTCAGTCAGCAGGCCAATGCTCTATCCACTGAGCCAAACCAGCTAGGGCAAGTGACTCACATAATGAATAGCACATGATGGAACTGATGGTGTGCAACACTGAAGACTAAAAGGTATGTGGCTTTCTCCTTGCTGCCCTTTCTCTGGGATCACTCTCTCTGCGGGAAAACCATTCAGCTATCATGTTGTAAAGACACTCAAGAAGCCCTGTGGGAAGCGGGGGGGTCTTTGTAGGGAGGAACTGGGCCTATTTCTGAGAACCAATAGGGTACTGAAGCCTCTTGCGAAGAGTCACGTGAATGAGCCATTTTGGAAGTGGATCCTCCAGTCTCAGTCAAACCTTCAGATTATTGCATTACCAGTCAACTGCCAGAGTGCAAACTCATGGGAGACCCTGAGCCAGATCTACCCAGCTAAGCTGCTCCTGAATAACTGATCCATAGAAACTATGAGGTTATAAATGTTTGCTGTTTAAGATACTAAGTACTGGGGCAATTTGTTACACAGCAATAGATAACTAATACAGATTTTGGTATTGGATTTTGGGTGCTAGATTTTGCGTAACAAATACCTAAAAATCTGGCTATGGCTTTGGGATCAAACAGAAATTGGAGGGACTTTGGCAGAGTCTGGGGCACTCCCCAAATTATTGTTCTTGCATTTTAGCTTTGGTGTAGATATTAGGGTCTATCCAATTTTAGTGTCTTATAAATAAATAGATTTTATAATGGATGACTCAAATTTTGCACAGAGGACCATTTGTTTTAGGACTTTAAACATGTCATATAGTTATGAAGTAAAATCATAAATCACGAAACACCCTTATACAATTTCTTAAATATCTGTCTTTTTAGTGATTACTGTAACAGTAGGAAGTCCTTGTCTCAATTTTTGTTTTAAATTTTAATCTCAGTATGAGGTTTTAAAGTAAAATTTTGGATGGAAATAACTGATTATTTGGTTCCATAGGACATTTCCAAAAGAGATCTTTTGGGCATAATCCATGTACCCAAGTTCTCACAGAGGAGGAGATTTACCACTTAAGGAGTTTAGTATCATTGGCGGATATTTTGCATGTACATTCTTTAAGCTTCAAATTTAATTTCTTTGGCAATCCAAGCTATTCTTTGCACAAGAGAAGCCAGATTCTTCTTCAATCTGGAGGCCCTAGGCTATACTAATATATCATACCTGCCTTCCATCAATTCCATTGTGCTACATAAATAGTTGAATTCTGATTTTGGCTTTTTCTTAGCCAAGGTGAGAAGAGGCCCAAGAGAGAGAGGAGAGTAAATCAGAATGTGTATACTGTCTTTTCCTCTCTATAGCTATGTCTGACTTAATCCTTGGCAGAGCCGAGGCACCCTTTCCCCCATGGTTGAGTCTTATTTCTTTCTGTTCTGGGGCTTTGATGCACATATTTAAACTTATATTGCATAATTAATATCCAAAATTGACAGAGGAAGGGAGAAAAGTACTGTGGAGCAGCTACCATATGCCAGATGTATATCAGATTGGCTGGCACAGTTTGGCCAAATCTGTGGTATTATGTATTGATCAGGATCTCAGTCAGTCCAGCTATAACTATCAGCACTTCTCAAGTCAACTTGGAAGAAATTGTTGAAGGTTATTCTCATGGAATATATGAAACTGATCCTTTGTACTTAGAAAAATCTGGCTTGTTTCCTACGAATCTCTGGCAGGACATGGTATGCAATATTCAATACAGTTTGAATATTAACTCTGGGCCCCTGGTGGTCTATTGAGGTAGGCATCCAAGGCAGGTTTGCTAGACCCCTGACTCTGCTTTTGTGGGAAGTCAGTTTATATCGTTCCTTTATTGTCTTGAACTCACTGTCACTTAATGCCTTTTTCCAGTGATGGGTTCAGTAAATAGCAAGAATACATAGCACAAATAAAGCCAATATGTACAAGTGTGGAATATTCTGGGTTAGTTGTGCCTCACAATGCAGTGTTATGGCTTGATTTTCCAGTCTAGTTTTCCTAACTTTAAGATGGAGTTAGGAGTGCAAAATGTTTATTTGGGTCTAATAGCTGTAAGAGGAAAAGTCTTTCTAAACTTGCAGCGGTTCTCAACCTGTGGGTTGCGACCCCTGAAAATACATCCTGCATATCAGATATTTACATTACGATTCATAACAGTGGCAAAATTACAGTTATGAAGTAGCAACGAAAATAATTTTATGGTTGGGTCACAACATGAGGAACTGTATTAAAGGGTCGCGGTATTAGGAAGGTTGAGAACCACAAAGGAAGCAGAATTGGGTAGGGTGAGCCATTAGATTGGGAAATGGACCTGTGAAAGTTTCTGCCAGACCACTGGGGACTTTATCAGAGGAGGTATTATCTAGAATCCTTCCTCAGATAGAAATGCCTAGGCCAGTGGTCGGCAAACTGCGGCTCGCGAGCCACACGCGGCTCTTTGGCCCCTTGGGTGTGGCTCTTCCTAAGCCTTAGGAGTACCCTAATTAAGTTAATAACAATGTACCTACCTATATAGCTTAAGTTTAAAAAATTTGGCTCTCAAAAGAAAATTCAATCATTGTACTGTTGATATTTGGCTCTGTTGACTAATGAGTTTGCCGACCACTGGCCTAGGCCCTTGTACCATAGCCTCCATCAGTCATTAGTTGGGTGCTACCTGGAGAAGAATGTGACCGTGGTTCTAAAGCTGAGGCAGACCCTGCAGAGCTAACTGATGATGGCTATCAGGCAATACCCTTTTTGGGCCCTGAGATTGAGTCTTTTCTTGAAAAGGGACCTGAGGAGCAGCAGTACATCTCTGTGTCTGATACATGGGGCTAAAGGCAGATCTTATTCCTGCTGTTTACTAGGCCTTCCTTACCTTAGTTAGGCTCCAGAGACATATCTATAACTATTGTATAGACCAGGGGTGGGCAAACTTTTTGACTCGAGGGCCACAATGGGTTCTTAAACTGGACCGGAGGGCCGGAACAAAAGCATGGATGGAGTGTTTGTGTGAACTAATATAAATTCAAAGTAAACATCATTACATAAAAGGGTACGGTCTTTTTTTTTTTAGTTTTATTCATTTCAAACGGGCCGGATCCGGCCCGCGGGCCGTAGTTTGCCCACGGCTGGCATAGACACATAGATTTAGAGATAGTAGTTAAGCCTTCTTTAACTATAGTTTATTAATAATTAACTAGAGGCCTGGAGCATGAAATTTGTGCACAGGTAGGGTCCCTAGGCCTGGCCGGCAATCAGGGCCGATCGGGGCCTTCTGGCTGATGGCCCGGACCTTCCTTCCCCTGGCTGCCAGCAGCCAGCCAGGGCCTTTCTTCATTCCATGCTGCCCCCTGGTGGTCAGTGCATGTCATAGCGAGTGGTCGAACTCCCAGTTGGTCAAACTCCTGAGGGGACAATTTGCATATTAGCCTTTTATTACTAGTATATAGGACAGCTTATAAAAACAAAAGTCAAAGTAGAAAATGAGAAAATATTAAAAATAAATATTTCATTTTAATTTAATTAATGTTATTTTATCTGCCAGTCTTTTATGTAGGGACAAAGCCTTTTCTTTGAGTATGGGTCTTCGGATTAGAATTCCATTTTATATTCTACTAGAGGCCCAGTGCACTAAAATTTGTGCACTCGGGCGGGGGGGGGGGGTCCCTCAGCCTGGCCTGCACCCTCTCGTAGTCCAGGAGCCCTTGGGGGATGTCTGACTGCACCTTAGGCCCGCAGTCAGACATCCTTAGTGCTGCCTCAGAGGTGGGAGAGGGTCCCGCCACCTCTGCTGTGCTTGCCAGCTATCAGCCTGGCTTGTGGCTGAGCAGTGCTCCCCTGTGGGAGTGTACTGACCACCAGGGGAAGCTTCAGCCCCGCACCCCATTGCCCCACCGCTGCTGCCTGATCACTGTCCCCTCCCTCTGCTTGCTGGCACCCACCTTGGCTGACCTGGCACTGCCTGCTTGCCGGCTTTGCCCCCTGCTGACTGATCATTCTGCTGTTCGGCTGATTTGCATATTAGGCTTTTATTATATAGGATATATAGAGAATACCAATAAAACATGATCTAGAATGGGCAGTTTTGTTTTTTTATAAAGCAAAGCACAAGTTTATATGTTGTGAGACAATCTGAGTACAGGATTCCTTAGATTTTCATGATTTTCTGCCAGTATTTTATAATTGTTCTCTTACCAGTTAATCCAATCGTGTTTTAAACTGATTCACCTTTATGTACACTTTTTAAGTCATTAGATCTATTTTTAAAAAAAAACATATTTTATTGATTTTTTACAGAGAGGAAGGGAGATAGAGAGTTAGAAACATCGATGAGAGAGAAGCATCGATCAGCTGCCTCCTGCACACCCCCTACTGGGGATGTGCCTGCAACCAAGGTACATGCCCTTGACCGGAATCGAACCTGGGACCCTTCAGTCCACAGGCCGACGCTCTATCCACTGAGCCAAACTGGATAGGGCTAGATCTACTTTTTATCGAAATAACTTTCTCTCTTTTTGCCCTCATTTTTTAATTATTTTATTTTATTTTTTTTAAACCTTTATTGTTGAAAGTATTACGATGTCCCCTTTTTATCCCCATTGACCCCTTCTAGCCACCCTGTCCCCGCCCCAGGCCTTCACCACCTATTGTCTGTATCTGTGGTGTATGCATATATGCATACAAGTTCTTTGGTTAATCTCTTCCCACCCACCCATCCTCCCCCCACTCCCTCTGAAATTCATCAGTCTGTTCCAAGCTTCTGTGTCTCTGGATCTATTTTGTTCATCAGTTTATTTTGTTCATTAGATTCCACATATGCGTGAGGGCATGTGATACTTGTCTTTCTCTGTCAATAAACCTGTTTTTTAAAAGCAGCAGCAGCAGCAGGCCTGGTACAGGTGGAGCCAATCCTTTCAACACAACTGTGTGCTGTGGGCTTTGATTAACTGGGTTCATAGCAAACTGGTGGAGCCAGTTCCCTCTCTCTGTCCTTCAGCGTTGGGGGGACACGGGCGGCTGTGGAAGAACGCTGGAGTTTGGGGAGCGGCAGCGTGGGAAGAAAGGTAAGTCCTGCTCTTGGGGCCTGTGCTGTGGTCTGGGCACCTGCTGCAGGTGAGCGCTGCTCTGAGGGCCCTGGGAGTAGCTGGTGGCTGAGGCCTCTGGCTGCTCAGGTCCCCCATCCAACTTCCTCCTTGGACTTTCCCTCCTGTCCTTTCTGGGTGGAACCACCGTGGCCTCGGGACGCACCCAGCTTCAGGAACCCAGATGGTCTTCTTCAGAGGGTGTTGGGCAGAAGCAGAAATGACTCCACAGTTTCTGCTCCTGTTTGCTGGTCTGCAAGGGAGCAAAGGCAGAAGCAGCAAGACCAGTGGAGAGGTGAAAGATGAAAGGGCTCCCCCTGCGGTTGGGCCAGCGGGGAGCCAGCAGTGGGCGACAGGTGGTTGGATGCTGGATGTATGTTGAGGATAGAGCCAGCAGGATTTGCTGATGGGTTAACTGGGGGAGGGAGGGGAGTAAAAGAAAAGACTTCAGGATTTGGGGGGGCCACTGCGTGTAAAAGAAAAGACTTCAAGATTTGGGGAGCCACTGGAAGGGCGGAGATGATTAGCAGAGGTGGTGGGGGGCTGGACAAGGGGAGTAGGTTGGGATGAGGGGGGAAATCAAAGAGCTCAGAACCCAGAAACCAGAGCCCTGACGCCAGGTCTGCTGCACTCGCATCACAGCATTTACAGGTTTTTGCCCTCGTTTTTGTTCTGTTTAGATTATATTTAATAAAATTCATTGCACAAGGTATAATGGGTTGGAGAATAAGCAGGTTACAGTTTGATGTGTGTCTGACTCAATAAGTGAGCACAGCAGTGCTTAGGCCTCTTGGAGAGGGGCCGTAGCTCTGAGCCGTCAGTGAGTGGTGAGTGTTGGTCAGTATCTTCTGTAGAGGGGAAAGAGAGTGCCAGTGAATCCGGCAAATCAAAAGAGAGCTTTTACAGATGAATCTATAGCTCCATCTCTAAGTAAACCTGTAATTAAAGCTAAATTTGTGAAAGGACATTCTAGAACAGCAAGCAGTCCATTACTAAAGAGAAATGTGGGCCCTAGCTGGTTTGGCTCAGTGGATAGAGCATCAGCCTACAGACTGAAGGGTTGCTGGTTCCATTCTGGTGAGGGGCATGTACCTCGGTTGCAGGCTTGATCTGTAGCCCTTGTCAGGGCATGTGTTGGCGGCAACCAATTGATGAACCTCTCTCACATCAATGTTACTTTTTCTCTGTCTCTCCCCCTCCCTTCCACTCTCTCTAAAAATAAATAGAAAAATATCCTCAGGTGAGGATTAACAACAAATAATAAATAAACAAACAAATACAATAACATTTATAAAAAAATAAAGAGGAATGTGTGCCTACGTCATTGCCTAGTATCTTACTTTGGTGAAGTGGGCTGAGCTGTGAGATGCCTTTTGACTATTAGCATAAAGCCTGGACTGAGGTAACAGTAATCAGGTTGTTAGATTCTTTCTGCCGCCCTTGCCCAGGCTCTGTTCTCTTTCTTGTTGGCCATCCAAGGGCCTCCCTTTAAGTGGGAGTCTTCCCTGCGCTCAGTGCCAACTGCCTGAGATAAAGAGAGCCAAGTGGGACTTTTAGAAAAGAGATGAGTCCAAAGAGAAGAAAATCTTTCTCCCAGATCAAAAAAAAGAAAATTATAAATTAAACCTCCCCAGTAACTTATTTGAAAAAATCTTTTTTATTGATTTCAGAGATGAAGGGTTAGAGAGAGAAAGATAGAAACATCAACCATGAGATCAGGCAACCCAGGCATGTGCCCTGACTGGGAATCGAACCATGACCTCCTGGTTCATAGGTCAACTCTCAACCACTGAGCCACTGCAGCAGGGCTCTCCAGTAACTTCTTGATTCTTAATCTTTGAACTGATATTTAAATAAAACATGATGATTGTCATGATTAGGTGGAAAGATTTATGTTATTTTATTTTTAAAATATATTTTTATTGATTTCAGAGAGGAAGGGAGAGAGAGAAACATCAATGATGAGAGAGAACCATTGGTTGGCTGCCTCCTGCACACCCCTACTGGGGATCGAGCCCACAACCCAGGTATGTGCCCTTGACCACAATCGAACCTGGGACCCTCTATCTACTGAACCAAACCGGCTAGGGCGGTTTTATGTTATTATTATTACAGTGGTCAAAGTGATCACCTGCTGTGCAAAGTTCCTGTACTTAATGTTTAGCCACAGGGATTTTAAGACATTTATAGTCAGAGTAATTCCTAGGGTCTACATGTGTGTGCCTGAGGGACCTAGAGCAGGTGTTCTTTGGGTAGGGAAGAGAAAAATGGAGAGTTTTATCAGAGTTGCTGTTGTGTTACTATCTTGGTTGTTACTATAGTTTTTTTTGAAAGGGGTTTAGGAGACCCAGAAGTAGTTTAAACCAATGCACAGCTTGGGGCTTTTCAATAAGGTTTACTCTTTAGAGAGGGGCAATTTTTTCCTGTGCATTAAAGGGTAATTGTTCCATAAACCACAGACAATCACTAGACAGTTTTTGTTTCTTCAAGGATAAAGGACTTTTGCAAAGTTAACAAAGAAAGAAAAGCTTGTGTTTAGAGAAAAAGGCTGGGAGCCACGCCTGTTACTATGGATTTCTATAAGTGACAGCTGACCCTGCTCCTCGCAAGAGCTGTTGTCTTTCCAGGCATGTGACTCCCATCCAATGTCCTTGGACGGCCTTTTAGTCTTTACTTTGGTCTCAAGGCAAGAGAGCACTGTCAGTGGACTGCTTTCTTCTTCCTATAAAATATTTTAATTTTCTGCCTCATTTTATTTGTAGTCAGTGTTTTCCTTTTTCTCTGGGTTGCAACATTAATTACATGTACCTACTTAGGGACAGGTACATAACAAAGGTTTTAGAGGCTGAATGTCGTTAAAATGAAACAATTTTTATGTCTTATGAAAATGCACAAGTGAGTCATTCTTTATTGGAATTGAAGGCTCAAGTTAACTTTTTTTTTCCTCCACCCTATAATCTTTTAAACATGTGTTCAGCAGAGAGAAAAAAATCTGTTTAGGCTGGAATCCTCTACTAAGTTAATAAAATGTTAATATGTTCCCATGTTATGAGTTCAGGCGTTTCTAGAGTCCTAACGTCACAGTGTCTAAAACTCCAAATGAGACAACAGTAACAGTGCAGCGAGGACTGGGGAAGGAGAGGCACTCGAAGGTCTCTTTCCATCTCTGCCATTCTCCTTTTCTCACATCGGGCCAGCTAGGCAGTTTCAGTTGCATAATTAGTCTCCTCTCCAGAATGTCTGCTTTACTCATTACACAGAGGAAGATTAAACAAATTGGTGCATAGCAAGGGATTTGGTGTGTGTGTGTGTGTGTGTGTGTAAAAGGATCTTCCAGAGCAGCAGTTCTCAACCTGTGGGTCGCGACCCCTTTGGCGGTCGAACGACCCTTTCACAGGGGTCGCCTAAAACCATCCTGCATATCAGATATTTACATTACGATTCATAACAGTAGCAACATTACAGTTATGAAGTAGCAACGAAAATAATTTTATGGTTGGGTCACAACATGAGGAACTGTATTTAAAGGGCCAGAAGGTTGAGAACCACTGTTCTAGAGACTTTGGAGTAAGAGAAGTTGACACTACATGTATTTTTTCTAGGAGTGTATAAGAATGCAATAATGCCCTCAGGTATAAAGTCCTCTGAGTTCTAGAAGTTAAAGTTTAGAATTTAAAAGAAAAATTGTTGGTAACGTCATTTCTTATGATTCCTTTCTTTGTTGGATAACAATGCTTTTTTTTTAATGTAAGACTTTTGTTTTTAATGTTGGTGGTAGAATTTTCCCCCTCTCCCTTTAATTTAGAGAGCTTTTGATACGTATTGATAGCTAAGACTATTTTTTATCTTTCATCCCATATAGACAGGATGGACACCTTTGAGATCCCAGGCACACATTTACCCCCAAATCTGCAGAAAGCTTTTGGGGCCACTCTGTCACTGGGACACCTAATTTCAAGATAAATAGATGAGATAATGTCTGTAAGAAACCTTGAGAAGGCTAAGCACCAAAAATAAAATATTTTTAGAAGTTATTTTTTGGATACGTGAGACCTAAAGTGTAATATAAAACCAAGTGAGAATGGCTGGGTGCGGGGACCTGAGGAATAGGAAGTTTGCATGGAAGGTACAGAGGAAAAGAGAATCAAGGACTAGAGAAAATGACCAAATAGAGACCAAGACAGCATGGGAAGGTAAAAGATCACAGCGAATAACAAAAGAAGTAGGGGGTACGCTTCTCATTACCTCACTTTGAGCTCCTACTTCTACCAATGTAGTTTAATTTATGGATTGTCCCATAACCTATAGGTTTTTAACTTATTTTCCTAACCAAAGCTCGTTCTCTTCTGTATTGGTTAGTTTTTGCTGCATAACAGATCACCTCCAAACTGAGTGGCTAGCTGGATTGTTTGAAATCTGGGCTGGCTTGGGTCACCTCTGCTGGGCTCTCATGTGTCTGTGGTGGCTGAATGATCTGGGATGGCTGCATTCATCTGGCAGGAATGGGTAGACTGGTTGTTTTTTAGGGTGAGTGGCACTCAGCGGAACAGCTTGAATATGCTCTATTTAGTCTCTCATCCTGTAGGTAGCTAGTCTATGCTGGTCTCAGAGTTCCAAAAAAATCACAGTGCTTAAGGAACTTTCTTATCCTTTGCTGTCACAGTTGCTAATGCAAAACTGTTCACATGCCCAAGGCCAAGGCCAATGTGGGAAGGGCCAACTCCAAGAGCGTGAGACAGTGAGGGAAGCTGTTGTGGTCATTTTTTCAAATACTTTACCACCCCTTCCTAAGAAAAAAATTAATGTCAGCTGCTAAATGCATGTGTTTTAAACTCAGATCCCTACACTTCCCTAAAGACTCCATTTTTCACTTGATCACGAAGTATTTTCTACTTCTTTTGTTTCTCTTTTGAACTACATGTACAAAAGGACATATTTGCTTTTGAATTAACTTTCGTCCTCCTTCACTGCTCAGGGCGGTAATTCTATGCCAGAGGAAAAGGAATACTAGACTGAGTCAGAGGAAACTGAGTTTCTGATCTTATCTGTGCCACACTCTGACTGCATGACCCAGAGCAAATCACTAAAATATTCTGGATTTCTCACCTTAAAGTAACAGGGTTACTTATTTCCCTCATCACTCCACAGCAAATTTGAAATGGCATGAAAAATGCATAGAGCACAACATAAATATTCGAGGAAACCTAAACGAAGCAAAACAAGAAGGGAATAGATAAGAAAAACTGGTCCACACAGAACATACTTTGAGAACCCATATGACTTGTAGAAACAGAGGGTGAGTTGATATATAGTATAAACTCATTTATGCACTTATTTCCCTCATCATTCCACAGCAAATTTGAAATGGCATGAAAAATGCATAGGGCACAACATAAATATTCGAGGAAACCTAAACGAAGGAAAACAAGAAGGGAATAGATAAGAAAAACTAGTCCACACAAAACATACTTTGAGAACCCATATGACTTGTAGAAACAGACCTCAGGTTTGGCTGTAAGTTTCCTAGGAACCTAAGAAGAGAGAGGGAAACTTGATTGTTACAGGAGTCACAGCCACTGTACAATGAACATAGAAGTTGTTCAGGTGGAACAAAGTATTTATTACTGCGATCTGAGAGAAGGTTACCCCTTAGGGTATCATAAGGATGTGTGGAAGACCATAATCTGGAAAGTGTGCAGTAGATATGTTAAACAGTTTCTACAGAGTGACTTCTTATCACATTTCTCAATGCAAATTGCTGCCATAACTCCAAAGGGACCAAAACAATGACCTCCGAATATACACTTCTGTCGATTTGACTTGTCTCAATGGTAATATGTAGACTATTTTCCAGGAGAATGTTCTTAATGGGGGCCCTTCAGGATGCCCTCAATGAATATTATTTTTCTCAACTGGATCTCATTGATCTCAACATCCTTTCTACCCCTATGGTTATAACATGCTTTGGGAAGAAAAAAAAGACTCATGGCTTATATTAGTCTGTGAGGGCTGCCTTAACAAAATACCACAGACCAGGTGGCTTAAGCAACAGAAATTTATTTTCTCTTCTGGAGGCTAGAAGTCTGAGATCAAGGTGCCACCAGGGTTGGTGTGTAGTGAGGCCTCTCTTCCTGGCTTACAGACAGCTGCCTTTTCACGGTGTTCTCACATGACCTTTTCTCTGTGTGCATGGAGAGAGGGGCACACAGAGAGAAAGTTCTCTGGTCTCTCTCTTCTAATAAGGACACCTGTTCTATCAAATTAGATCCCCACCTTTACTTATGACCTTATTTAACTTTAATTCCCTCCTTAAAGGCCATGTCTCCAAATACAGCCTCCAAATTGAGGCTTCAGACATAAGAATTTTGGAAGATACAGCTCAGTTAATAACATAGTTCTTTAATAATCAACTGGATGAATTATTGAAGGTAAGGATACATGTAATATAGATTTCATTTTATTTCTTTGTTTTTCTTGGAACTTTCTGTTTGAAGTTAACTCAGTTATTTCATTTTCCCCCCACCAACATACTCTATTTTGTGTGCACATGAAAGAATTCCAGTGATTTGACATCTGTATTTAAAATAATAAATGCAAATTATTGTAATTGGAACCTCGGTGAGCCAGTTGAGGTAATTTTACCAATTGTAGATGAAAGTCACCCTTTGGCCTGCCTTGAGAGGGCTTCATGGCATTACATGACTTTTGGGATACCTGGGAGGCATTCATATCTTGAGAAGCATATATGTGTGTGTGTGTGTATGTGTGTGTGTGTATACTTTGCTCACTTCCACCCCCTCTTACAAGGAGATTGCAGGAACTCAGCAGCCCCTGACTAAAAATACAAGTAAAGTGAAATAAGTGCACATAAATAATGTACTGTTTATTGAGGGGTGATATACACCTATGCAATACTTTTTGGCAAAGGGCAGAATCTAGTCCATGGTGTCATCTTTATTTTATAACAGACAATATGTTTTAGGGCAAAGCATAAACATGCTTTCTAGTTTATCCCAGTGGCAACCTCATTCTCTATTTCCCCAGCAACAGCTGTGTCAAATGAAACCTAAGTAGAGAAGAGGAGAAAGAGGGGAAGAGTTAGGGTGGAGCTGGAGGTGGGGGTAGCAATAAAAGGAGAAAGCATAGTTATGAAGAAAATCGACTTAGGGTGGTATTTTCCTGAATCTTTATTATATTTATGTTAGGGTGCATTTTATTGGCTCGTAAAATTCAGTCACATGAGTAGATTCAGAAGGAAAGCGTTGAGCCTCGGTCTATTTTTTATCATTATAATAGTGTGAAAACCTTGTCTATTGCAGGTGTTTCAAAGATCCATACGGGTTACATGACTTAAACATTAACATATTATTCTCATAACATGAAGCTGCTACCCTTTGACCCATAAGCTTTTGACTTTAATAATTTCCAGGTTATCCCTTAGCCAAAATAGGTTTTCCCTTCCATCTTCACACTGGTGCACTTTCTTTAAAATAAAGTACTGATATAATAAATAAATTATATCCAGATGAAAGCCTGTCATCTGATACTTCATCCCAGCACAGTGCCTGCAAATGCTAAAGCAAGCATTTCCAACACTGGGATTCCTGTGTCAGGGACAGAAACCTGGGAATCTGGCTGAGCAGGTATTTGATAAGTGGGAGAATGAAACAAATGGAAGAAGTCAAAGAAAGATCACCTTGGATAAAAGTCTTAGAGGTTAATACTAGGTTTTTAAATTTTGCCATAATGTCGGGGAAGGTGTTGGGATGAAGAGAAGAAAGCAGAGTTCATCACAGATTGACAACCTCTGCGTCAGATGTGGAATAAAGCCCCCCAAAGTGAAGTCATCATGAAGTGTACCCTGCACAAGAAAAAGAATGAATGCATTGGCAGCGTTTGGGCGTCCTACTGCTCAACTCCTGCATTTTGTTTAGATGGCTGCAGTTTGGTTTTCTGTTTTGGTAGCCGTTCAATCTGATTTCTTAAAGCTGTTACTCTTCCTGAAGCATTTCATCCCTAAAAGCACAATGCATCTCTAACAAGATGCTAATTACTCAGGTTCAGCAATCTTGTAGTCAGTGATTTCTAAGAAGGAATGCTGACACGTATTTGAACATTATGTAATACTCTGCATGGATATTCTGTTCATATCTAATGGTTATTACATATTTTCCTCTTTTCTAGTGAGACAACCAGATTCTTTTCTCTGCTCTTCTCCCTCTCTCCCTTCCATTCTTCCTTTGATTTTTCCTTCCTTCCTTCCTTCCTTCCTTCTTTCCTTCCTTCCTTCCTTCCTTCCTTCCTTCCTTCCTTCCTTCCTTCCTTCCTTCCTTCCTTCTTCTTTTCATCTCCCCCCCCTCTACTTTTTTTCCTCTGTTTTGGTCAGATAGCAGCCCGTAAGCTGAGGGAAAATGGGAAGGATCACCCATGGTTAGTGAAGAGAGGGAAATACAGAAGACAGAGGAAAAGTCAGAGTATTAGCATTCACTGAACTTCTGTGGACTAGACTCTCTTAGATTGTTTCATTTAATCCTCATCGCAACACTACGAAGTTCTGATGAGATTAGTAACAGCATATGGATAGTACCCAATGTCTAAAAACTAAGTTTTCTTTTCACTATATTAAACCTCTCAGCATATAATTAAAAATATGTGCTAACATAAATATAGTGAAATTTATGGGTAAGTAACTAATTTATCAAGAAAGTATTGATGGATTTCCTACACCGTCCAGGCAATGTTTTAGGCATTAGAAATACCGTGATGAAGAGGGTAGTCATGGCTATTGTGTTAAATGAGTATTTATTTGTGTGTGTGCATGTGTGCACATGTGCATGCATTTATTTGGCTTATGAACACTACTATGAAATTACAACATGGAGTTATGTAATAATAACAATAAATAACATTAATGGGGCACTTTATATGTCAGGGGCTCTAGTCTGCTGAACAGTGACTGCATATTAGATTCCTGAGAAATGGGAATTTCTATGTGACTTTTATTTTAATTAATTAAATAACTAATCATAGCCTACCTCATTCCGAAGGCAACTTAAAAAGATTCAAATAATATGGCAAAAGAAAATGATTAAAAATAAACAAGAAATATGAGGTAATGGAAAACCACAGTGAAGAAAGTACGTAGAGCCGGGTGTGAGGCTGTGAAACAAATTACTGGCCACAAATCTCCATGCACTTTCCACCAGAGACGTGGGAAACATGGTGAGATTCTGGGCCCATAAGATAAAAAGGAACTAGTTGTTGAGGAAACATGTGGTGTCTGATGCTGAGCCGGAGATCAAGTTCTTTTGTTGGCCCTCATGCATGATACCGCATAGTCAACAAGGTACTTACTGAAACCACTGCTCATCTTTCATTATAGACTGATGGCCTCAGTGCACTTAAGTCATGAGCAACTCAGGAAATGCAGTTCTAACAGGACAGCGGGAGTGCTTGAGTGTAGGAGTAGATGGAATAGAAAAGGTGGGGCATGTAAAGTTGTCCATTTATGAAATTTTCCAATTTTCTGGCTTAATCCAAGAAAAAGATTGTATCAGAGGAATGTGTACTCTGTATACTCTCATGTGATGCTTCATAAAATTTATCTCTTTTAGCCCAGTGTTTAAAAGGCCTCCACAGTGAGTTCAAGATTAATTCCAGTGTCAAATATTTGGAATGTAGATATTCTGGATTAGCTCAGCCTGATGCTTTAATAGTCAGTCAACCTGGGGATAGAGTTGACATTTACAAGTGGGCACGATTTATGAATTCCAAAAAGTTCTCATTACAGTGTCCCAATTCCTGCAACAAACTCTAATCAAGTTGCTTATGCTATTTTTACCTTTGTATTTGTGTTTGTATTATGTGAGTCCCTCACCCCGTTAAAGTTGTATATGCTTCTAGTCATGAATCTTGAACAAGATGGTATTCTTTTTAACAAAGTTACATCAACTTTTATCAGTATATATGTGTGAGCCAATCCATTTACATTTTTAAGACAAAATAACCCACTCATTGTCATGCAAAGTTAGCATTTAGATAACCATCTTTCTATCCTTTTCTAGGAATAAGTTTAAAAATAGCTCTTAAATATTATTTTGTTCCTTACGTTCTTTACCTAGTTTACCAAATCTTTCTTCCTAGTACAGCATGGTGTTTTTTTAAAAAAAAATCTTTGTTGTTGAAAGTATTACATTTGTCCCCCTTAATCCCCCATTGACCCCTTCTAGCCTGCCCCCTGCCCCGCCCACTGCCCCAGGCCTTCACCACCCTATTATCTGTGTCCATGAGTTATGCATATATGCATACAAATTCTTTGGTTGATTTCTTCTCACCCCCACCTTCCCTCTGAGATTCCACATCTGTTCAGCATGGTGTTTTTTTGAGGTTATATAATATTCCATCCATTGATGCATTAAAATTTATTTAACTATATACAGGGTGTCCCAAAAGTGAATATTCACTTTGAATAATTATTAATTGCAATGGTTAAATCTGAAAAGAAAGAAACATCAATTGAGCTACCAGCTCAAATGTGTATATACATTTTTTGGGGGGATACCCTATAGTTTACTGAACCACTTCTCAGTGTTGTGGTGTTAGGGGCAGAGAGACAGAAAAGAAAGGACACAGAAGAGCTAAGGAGGGTTTTTGCAAAGTTATGTCAACAAATGGCTTCTTTTAAGAGATCAGAAGAAACCCAGAGTATCACAAATATGATAATAAACAATAGTAAGTACAAAATGTGAAAAGTTTTCTTTCTCAGGCTCTTCCTTCCTTCATGTGTTCTGCTTAACTAGTAGACATGGTAGAAATATTTTATGCAAAAAATGGAAACTGAGCATAAGAGAGGTGACAGAAAGTCCAGCCAATTGAGAGATCTGATGTAATCTGCAGTAAAATCTTGAACTCTCTCTCTGTGAGACCTGCTTCACTTAGGGTAAATACCCTCTAGGTCCATCCATGTCGCCACAAATGGCAAGATTTTTATATATATATATACACACACACACACACACACACACACACACACACACACACACTGCTTTATCCATTCATCTATTGGTGGACACCGAGGTTGCAAATGAACAGACAAAACAAAACAGAAATAGACTCATAGACAAAGAGAACAAACTGTTGCTTGCCAGAGGGGAGGAGGGATGGAAGTGGACAAAAAAGTGAAGGGGATTAAGAGGAACAAACTTTCACTTATAAAATAAATCAGGAGGATTTAATGTACAGCATAGGGAATATAGTCAATAATGTGATAATTGTATATGGTGGCAAATGGGTAGTAGACATCATGGTGATCATTTCATAAGGTACAGTTGACCCTTGAACAACACCGGTTTGAACTAGATACAGGGTCTACTATAGTGGGTCTACTCATATGTAGATTTTTAAAATCAATAATGAAAATGTATTTTTCTCTTTCTTATGATTTCCTTAATAACATTTTCTTTTTCCTATCTTACTTTATCATAAGAATGCAGTATACAATACATATAGCATACAAAATATGTGTTAACTGACTATGTATGCTATTAGTAAGGCTTCCAGTCAACAGTAGGCTATTAAGTCTTGGGGGAGTCAAAAGTTATATGTGGCTTTCTACTGCATGTGTTAGTGCCCCTAACCCTGGCGTTGATCAAAGGTCAGCTGTATGTAAATGTTGAATCACTGTAGTATACCTGAAACTAATATAAGAGTGCATGTCAACTACAATTAAAAAATAAATTAATTAATTTAAAAAGTCCTAAACTCAGATCTAATATAATCCAACTCGGTAAGGTTTGGATTTGTTTTTAGTATAGTTGGAAATTCCCACAAATTTCTAAATGTAGGTACACTTAAGAAAATTGCATTTATTAGTATTTGCGAGGAGCCACTGTCTTGGAGGAGATGTGTTGGATATTATCTATATATATAAAAGCCTAAGTGACCGTTACAACCGAACGACCTGAATGACTGGTTGACCAGTCACTATGACATGCACTGATCACCAGGGGGCAGATGCTCAACGCAGGGGCTGCCGCCTGGTGGTAAGTGCGCTCTCACAGCCAACATCCTGCGGCCCCTCCCCCTGGCCAGCCTGCCCCGCCATCAGCCCCCCAATTATGCACAAATTTGTGCACTGGGCCTCTGGTCTATATATATAAAAGCCTAAGCGACTGGCTGGTAGCTATAATGCGCACTGACCACCAGGGGGCAGACGCTTAGCGCAGGAGCGGAAACCACAGGCATGGAAACATGAAACAGACTAATTAATCTCAGAGAGAAGGGGGTGGGAGGGTAGGAAGAGATTAACCAAAGATCTTATATGCATACTAGAGGCCCGGTGCACGGATTCATGCACTGGTGGGGTCCCTCGGCCTGGCCTGTGGGGATCAGGCAGAAACCAGCTCTCCAACATCCCCCAAGGGGTCCCAGATTGCAAGAGGGTGCAGGCCAGGTTGAGGGACCACAGTGGTGCACAAATCTGTGCACCGGGCCTCTAGTTATCAATAATAGAACTGAACTTACAAGGTACTTGAAGACATTGTAATGGATTACGAATCTGTAATAAAAATGTGAACCTGGTCAGCCACATTTCTTTTGTGACCTCTCTTGTCTGATATATTTATAGCAGAACAAAACAACCATTAAAACAGAAAATGTTATCTAAATTCAGACCTCAGTTTTCCCTAGACTGCAGTGGACCCTTCAAGGTCTGGGATGGGACAACACATTTTTTCCTGATAACTGTTTCAGCTCTATCCCACAGATTCTGACATGTCCTCAAGGCTGCAGTGAGGGTTAGAGTTAGGTTTAGAAGGGCCAAATGATACAATTTATGTTTCAGAATGATATGCTGGCTTCAGTGGAAAGGCAAAGCCACGGCAGGAAAACTGGTAGATCAGGTAAGTGATCATGAGAACCTGAGACAAGGCTTTGGCTCAAGTGATGGAAAAGAAGAATTAGTGTAAATATTTGAGAGGTAGATTTGAGAGGGTGCAGTGACTAAATAGACAAGAGAAAGACAGGAAGAATAAAAATTAGTTCTTATATATAATTCCAATTCCAACATGTGGGGGTTTCACTCTCCCACCAAGCAATTCTCCTGTACCATCTGGGTTTCCTACAATCCAGCTCAATTCTGACACGATCTACCAGGTGATAGCCTTGGATTCCATAGGTTAAGGGTTCAGTCCTACAAGACTGCTCCTCACCCCAGTTTCAGATGCCAATCACCTTAGTCCAGATTGTCACCTGTGCTTCTGATAGGATATCGATTGGAGGTTCCCTCTCCTTGGGTTTGATTAATTTGCTGGGGCAGCTTACAGAGCTCAGAGAGTCATTGAACTTACCAGGTGACTGGTTTATTATAAAAAGACTAGAGGCCCAGTGCACAAAAATTTGTGCACTCGGGGGGGAGAGGGGGTCCCTCAGCCCGGCCTGTGCCCTCTCTCAGTCTGGGACCCCTATAGGAAAAGGCTGTGGAGCTTACATGCCTCTCCAAGTGCACCACTCTCCCCAAATCTCTGTGTGTTCACCAACCTGCAAGCTCTCTGAACCACATTCTTTTGGATTTTTATGGAGGTTTCATTATATAGGTATAAATGATTAATCCACTGGCCATTGGTGATTGATTCAACCTCCAGCCCCTTTCCTCTCCCCAGTGGTCGGGGAGGGAAGATTGGAGGTTCCCTCTCCTTGGGGTTGATTAATTTGCTAGGGCAGCTTACAGAGCTCAGAGAATCATTGAACTTACTAGGTGACTGGTTTATTATAAAAAGATATAACTCAGGAACAGCCTGCTGGAAGAGATGCATAGAGCAAAATACAGGAAAAGGCTGTGGAGCTTACATGCCTCTCCAAGTGCACCACTCTCCCCAAATCTCTGTGTGTTCACCAACCTGCAAGCTCTCTGAACCACATCCCTTTGGATTTTTATGGAGGTTTCATTATATAGGTATAAATGATTAATCCACTGGCCATTGGTGATTGATTCAACCTCCAGCCCCTTTCCTCTCCCCAGTGGTCGGGGAGGGAGGGAGCACATGGTTCATTCTCCAGATAGCCAGCCCTCATCCTTAGGTGTCCCAAAGTCACTTCATTAACACAACGAAAAAACACCTATGTTGCTCTCCTCTCGAAGTTCCAAGGGTTTTAGGAGGTCTGTCCCAGGAACAGTGGACAAAGACCAAATATGTAGTTCCTATTATAAATCACAGTATCACATGTTATGATGCTGGTCTATTATCCAAACTGGAGAATTCAGGAAAAGAAGCAAGTTTGAGGGTCAAGAAGTGGTGTGTGGGAAACGGGAAAGTTTGGTTTTGAGCATGTTGCATAAAAAATCCCCGAGGGACATGTTAGTGGGAACATCTAGTCAGAAACCTTATTCCAGAGCCCAGGAGCTAGGTGTGAACTGGGTGTGTGGTTTTAGACAATAGTTGCAGCTCTGCCTGCTCGCGAGAACTTATCTGTCTGTGTATGGCGAAAAGCAGGCCGTGGTTGGAAACAAGGCTCCCTGCCTAAATGCAATATTTTTGTGTGCAAAAATCCCTGTCAGGACCACAGGCCCTGAGAACACAAAGAGAAATGCCGTCATCTCTGCATCTTTTGAGAGAGGGTGATCTGTTTAGTGTCCAAGGAAGAGGAGCTTACTTTGAATGCACTAATTAAGTTAGGAAATGTAAATAAAATTTAATTGGTGGAACCTCAGAGGAAGTTTTATCCCAAATAAATCTTGATTTCTTGATGAATTGGCTTGGTGGGATAAGAAGGGAAGAGTAAATAGGATTTAGGTTCAGATTCCTCTGGGTTAGTTCTGCTGGGATGTCATAATACTTATTCAAATGCACAAGTTGAGGGAGTGTATCACTAGGAGGGAATGTGCTCTGGGGACTGAGAACAGTCAGGGTGAGCAGTGGTGGCCAACGAACATTTAATGTATCCCTTATTATTTGGAGCTTTTGTTGGACCTACTTTGATTTGGGATTGAATTCCACAAGAGGACCATTCAATCCCAGTGACTGGGTATCTGGTCTGAACTGCTTCCTCCTATGTCATGAAGCTCAAGGGACGGCGACAGAGCACAGCAGCCTCATGGCCGCGGTGTGGCTCTCGTGCTGTGGAGTGAGGGAGGACTGGAAGGCGTGCAAAATAGGGCCATCTCTAAATATAAATGGTTGTTGTTGTGGTTAGTGTTCTCAGATTTTCTCCTCTCAGCATTTCTTATCCCATTGCTCTTTTCTTCTTTCATCTGGTACATCTGGGAGCCACAAGAAACTAATTTTCTCAAACTTTGGTCTTTCTGAATCTTTGGTCGATGAGTTAACAAACACCATTTGTGCGCGCACTGTTCCATTCTCTATCTTATTTCATCTGCAGACTCACCCCATGAGGAGGAATTATCAAGTGTCACTTGTTATTTGAGGAAGCCAAGTCATAGGAGATTTTAATAACTCAATTAGCACTCAATGCTAGTGAGGTATAGAACTGGAATTAACATTGAGATCTGAAGATAGCACTCATTACTTGACTGCATCTACCTTCATTCATAATAGAAGCAAAGGTGAAGAGGAAAGTGGAAGGGAAACACTTTATCCAAAGGATTTCTAAGCATCAGAGAATGCTTATTGAATGGCCAGAAACTACCATTCGTTTTTCTTAGAAGAGATTCTCATATGATTTCTTGGGCCTAATTATTTAGGAAAATCATGTTGCTATGCTCTGTTACAAGGCAAAATCCTTAATAGCTGAAACTAAAGGGACGCTCTTTGGGGTAGGGTCAATGAATCTCTTTTAACTTTTCACGTCCCCTTAAAGGGGCTACAGCTAAGAGTGCAGAGGTGCGGGAACCATAAATCATGGATGTTGAAACAGTGAAAGCTGCGAACATAAATGTTTCAATAAATACCAAGTGGTATCAGATTCTGTTGTGAAATTCCAAAGTGTAATGCAATCCTTTCGCGTTGAGGAAAGAAGTCTCCAAGCGAGCAGCAGCTGAAGGTGGTCGCCTTGGCTTCTGCACTTTGAAGAGGGGCAGAGCCTGAGACTGCTGCGTGTCTGTCAGCCCAAGAGCAGCGAGGGAATGGCCTTTTCATACCTATGGGCTTTTTGTCCTCCCCCCCCCCAACTTTATGCCTTGCTTTTTGTTCAATATATATATTTATACATTATATGCCTATTCCATACACAGAGGCCTTTTTGACATCAAAGATTCTGGTTCTGCAGCTTGGATAATCTATAAGATTATACCGACCATAACGTAGCAGGCACATGCCAGATACTTGACCCCTAAAAGGGAGTCACAGGCCATGGCATATTTAAACACAGCGAGAAGGGAAGCTAGCAGCCAGCATACTCTTGAACAAATGCGCATTGTTGTGACAATTGAAACCACATGCTGAGCAATATAACATAGGTGCAACCTAACTGAGAATGTGTGGACAGTTGGAACCATGAATGTATTATTATTATTTTTCTTATTTATATTATGTCTGTGAGGGGACCCCTCACTCTGTTTTCTTAGTGGACATTAACAGCGCAAGCCCAGCTGCATGGATGGAGCTGGGCGCTGAAGGACCGGGTCTACTCTAGCTGTTGGGCCTTAGAAAGATTTCAGCTGCTGCAACAAGAGCTTAAGGACCCCAGCTTTCTGAACCATGTCAAACCTGAACTTACCTAAGGGGCTAACTAGCCGTCTCGGGACCCCTCACTCTGTTTTCTTAGTGGACATTAACAGCGCAAGCCCAGCTGCATGGATGGAGCTGGGCGCTGAAGGACCGGGTCTACTCTAGCTGTTGGGCCTTAGAAAGATTTCAGCTGCTGCAACAAGAGCTTAAGGACCCCAGCTTTCTGAACCATGTCAAACCTGAACTTACCTAAGGGGCTAACTAGCAGCCTGCTGAGCCAGACATTTCTGAACACAGGACTATTTCAGTGGCTGTTTATTACTTTATGGAAAATTCAGCCATAGGCAATTGTATGGAGAGATATTCACCAAACTAAACGTTTCAGGCTTCATTTAGTTTGATAAAACACACATTTCTTCTTCTGCGTTCCAATTTTTAGCTCCAGCACATCCATTTTTTTGTTGTTGTTTATTAGCAACCCAAATTAAGCCAGGTTAGAGAAGTTGAATGTTCTCTGCAGGCAGATGAGAATGATGAAATAATGATTTATTTGTGTGCTCTCTGTGCAGTAACAGAGTGCTCTGGAAATCCCATTGGTGATTTCTTCCTGCTTCTGTTCTATATCTTTACTTGTAGTCAGCGATAGAAAACTTGAGGGGAAAGAGGAAGGGAGCACACAGGGCGTGTCTTCTGTTTATTGGCAGCATTCCCCTCCTCTTGGAAGGAGGACAGGGTGTGTGGGAAGAGTATAAACTCCTGCATGGGAAAGGAACCAAAGGTACCACCTGCTCCCATTCAGCATACTTTCTGCTCACATATTTCTACGATTACTACTTTCTCCACGTAAAAGCAAAGGCTGAAATTAAATAACCAGTCTCCCTGGTAATACAGTATTCTGACTTGATTTCATACCCATAGCCCATTTCACACCCACAGATAATAGTTACCATTCATTTTTAAATCTCCTACATGGGCCTTTTCCTGCTTTCTAAGTGTTCATTTATTTATTTAGCTATTTATTCAACACATATTTAAGGATCTACTTTGTATACAATAAGTGCATTTTTGGGGGGACAGAGATAAGGAATTATAACACAGTATTTTTATTCACTTATTTTTTTAACTTAGAGGTAAAAAAAAAACAACAAAAACAACCCACCCCCACACACTCATAAGGATAAATTACATTAAAAAAAATGAGTTTCCATAGCAGCATTAGGTGAATGGAATAGAAAATACATTATGTGGATTCAGAGACAAAGGAGAGTCAGTGATTCACCGTGGACAGGGAGGACTTGGAGCAGGAGGGGCCTTGTGCTGTGTGTGAGTGGCTCAGTGGGGCAGGACGGGAAGAGAAGACTGAAGTTCTTTCCAGGAATAAGGAGAGACGGGAGCCAAATTGCAGAGGTGAAGAGAACATGGCACAGTCGGGGAAGGTGAGTGGACTAGGGTGACTACATTGGAAGTTTTGCTAAGGGGAATATCAACTTATTCTTTAATTCCAACAAATATTTATTGAGTTCCTACTACTCTTTGTTAGGTGCTTTGGATATAAAGATGGAAAAGACAGACCATCAAATCCAGTAGATTATGTGGACAATAAATAGGGAACAAAATTATGAAGTAATGATAAATTAGGGAAGAATTATTAGGAAACATTCAACGGTCTATGAGTGAAAACAGGAGAAAACAATTGGAAAGTAAAAGAACTTTGTGTGTCTTGCAGCCCATGGAAGGCAATGTGATGTTGTACAGATAGTCAGTCAACCTGGGTTCAAATCCCAGCTCTGCCATTTATTGGCTGTGGGACTTGGTAAGTTATCAAACCTGTTTGAGCATATGTTTACATCCTTTGTCAAACAGGAATAATAAGGTCTATCTCATAGGATACCATAGAATCTAATGAATTAACATATACAAAACAGCATGTAGCTTTTGACATGTAGTAGGTAGTAAGTATTAAAATCTATCCTTCATTCATGCCCAAAATACCAGAGAAGTAAAGGAATGCTATTTTTTTTTTTTTTTTAGAAAAAGACTCTGGAATCTTTATAATGAACTAGAGGCCTGGTGCACGGATTTTTGCACATTGAAAGTAAATTAATTAGAAGGTGGCCAGCGCCAGCGGGGTGGGACTGGGCAAGACGGGCCAGACACGCCCTGGAGCCAACCTCCCATAGTCCCTCCCTGGCCGGCTGCACCTGGGGCAGTGCTGGGGCTTGAAGGGCGTGTGTGGAGTGAGCAGGGTCCTTTCGGCAAGTGGAGTCCCTCAGCCTGGCCTGCAGGAATAGGGCCAAAACTGGCAGTCTGACATCCCCCATGGGGTCCTGGAGTATGAGAGGGCACTCTGCAAAGTTGCTGTTGCTCAGCAGCTCTTGCATTGGGTGTCTGCCCCCTGGTGGTCAATGTGTGTCATAGCTACCTGTCAGAGCATCTGCACCCTGGTGGTCATTGTGTGCCATAGCTACCGGCTGGTCAGCTGGTCGGCCGGTCCGCCAGTTGCTTAGGCTTTTATATATATAGATATGAGTTAACATCGTTAGTTAGTCAGTCACAGACCAGGCCTCCTCTTCACTGATTATAACTGTTAGAATGGCAGTGGCATGGCTAATAGCCAAGTCTTAGTCAACAGCCTTAGAATATGAACACTTTTCTCATGGAGGCCACATCATGCTTTTGGATTTGTCTTTTCTACTATTATTTTGGTTGTGAGTAGTATATACTTTTTTCATGAGTAAATATAAGACATTTTGGTTTAATGACTAGAAAGTGACAACCAATTAAACAGGTGCAATTTTCCCTTTGATCAAAATAACAACACCATACAAAACTGCCATCCTGAAGTCCTTTCTCTGGTTCAGGAGTCCCTGGATCAAGTCCAAGTTGTATTAGGACCCTGTGTCCTTTAGTGTCCTTTCTTTTTTCATTAAAGTGGCGACTCTCAAAATTTGGTGGAAAAACTTCATCTCTTTGTCCAACATGACCTGTTGTGTTCCACTAGCATATTGATGGAAGCCTTGTGATGCCAGCGGGATACTCACGGTGGTGGGTAGTATTAGGAACAGGATGTGGTTTCTGATGCGCTTGGAACAATAACTTTATCCCTGAAGGAAAAATTCATACTTTCCTGTGTGAATATTCATGGTGCCATTATTTTCCTTTAGTGGTATCTTACAGGAAGTTATTGCGTCTTGGCACACATGGTTCTGTTGTTGTTGGAGGTACCATGAAATTGGAGAGGCAATTTTATAAAATAGTGGGAATTTAAAGAGCAATTAACCTTCAAGAATCCCTGAACTCATGGATCTGGGAGAAGGTATTATGGTTTCCAAGTGGTCTGGACTAGAGTTCTCAAACTGGATGTCAAAAATCAAAACACTAAATCAACAAAATATCAAGTCGGAGCCATTTTATTGTCCAAAGAAACTTCACTTGTCCTTCACACAATAGGATTTTAGTCTTTGCTGATGACTGCTCTTCTGTTTTCATTTAGTTCCTATGTGGACGTGACACCTCCTTATTCCAGAAAATGTTTAAGGTAGACAGTGGACATAAGTTTTCAAGGCTGTTACCCAGGAAAAGACAACTCAGAACTTCTAAAATATTCTGTGACACTGGATCCCGGGCCTAAGTCATATTCTTGCTGTTATGCCTCATGCTTTTATTTCTATAGCTTTCCTCAATGGGTTCCAGCTGTTCCCTGTCCCTTTGGCTGCTTCCCTGCCCTTTCCATTTCATGTGGTCACTAACCACGATCACTGGACTCAGTAAAGGCTTTGTTCCGAGGAAACGGGAAGGGTTCGGAAGTGGACATTGACACTAGACCGAAATGGAATTGAGCGGGCTGCTCTTCTTGCTTAACCCAAGAGAAGTAAAACCAGCAAAGCAAATGGTACTTCTAAAAGTTCATACTTATTCTGACCAATTATATCCATAATAATTGTGTTACTGAAATCCAACTCCGAGAACAAAATGTGCATTTAAAAATATTTTAGACTAACTCTGCCTGCCAAGAAATAGATATAATTTTCCATCAGTAAATGAATGTGCTTCACCAGGGTTCAGTCCTGAATTAAGGCACATGTAAGTTTTCACTGACTGTCTGCCCTGAAAGGCATTAGTTCAAGAAGGCAGACTTGAAGTCTGTTCACTTGAACACATCTCCCTCCCATGCAAATGTTAAAATGAGAATTAGGTAATGATAATGAAATAAACACATAATGAGAAGAATGGGAAGGGGTTTCTTGAACAAACGAAATATTTTAACAAGTATCTGGAAGGCAGAAAGCAGGTGGAAGAGTGATGATTTTAGCCTAGAAGACAAGCTAAGGGGCCACAGCTTATCTCTGTATTTCTAAGTACTATTTATATGGTATCTGGAAGTCTTCCTTGATTCCTTCTTTGTCTCCCCACAATAACAAAGGACCCATGATTACTGGTTTTAGCTCCTCAACCTCAACCAGGAATTGTCCTCAAACACTTCCTGAACTTCCTCTTCTCTATCATGTCATTGCCCCACCTTAGTTCAAACTTCCCTTGTCTCCAGTTTTGATCATTGCAGCAGCTTCTTTCTAGTTTCCCTACCTCAGGTCTTGGTTTACACTAACCTTTCAAAATGCAAGTCTTACTACCTAAGCCACCCTCCTGGTTAAAACCATGTAATAGCTTCCCGTGGCTTTTAAGAGAAGCACCTTGGCAGAGAATGTCAAGTCATCATAATCTTCACCTTCACTTCAGTGTCATTAACGCTAATCCATGACCACTCTCACCATCACTGTTCATACTACTTGCCCTTCCCTACATACTACTGCAGCTGCACATCTCAATGCTTGTGTTGATGCCACTTATTTTGATTAGAGTGTCCTCTTTTGGACCACTCCTCCATCTCCATGACTTCTTTTCCTGCCAAATTTCAGTTTCTCTTAAAAAATCCACTCAGTGGTTAGAGCATCAGCCTGCAGATCAAAAAGTTGTGGGTTCGATTCCGGTTGGGGCATTTGCCTGGGTTGTGGGTTCCTTCTTGGGCCCTGGTTGGGGCACGTGTGGGAGGCAACAATTGATGTGTCTCACATAGATGTTTCTCTCTCTTTCTCTCCCTCGCTCTCTCCCACTGTCTCTGAAAAATCAATGGAAAAAGTATCCTAGGGTGAGGATTAACAACAACAAAAATCCTACTTAGCTGTCACCTTCTCTGTGAAATCTTACCTCCTTGTACATTCTTCTGTTATTGCAGACATCACATTTTATTGTGCTTATTTGTTTTAAATGGGTGATTCTCTTATTAGAATGAGCTCTTAGAGCAGGACTATGTAATTTCAGCTCCCAGAACCTAGGTCTTTTTTCCCCCTTCAAATTTATAACAATTTTAACCATAATTTTTTAAAATATATATTTTTTTCTGTTCTCTCCCTTTGCAGAGACTCCAGCTAAACCTATGTTAGGCCAGTTGAAGCTACCCACAGCTCTCTGATATTGTGTTTTATTTACTTTATTCCTTTTTATTGCTGTGTTTCATTTTGCATAGTTTCTATTACTATGTCTTGAAGTTAACTAACCCCATTCAGTATATTTTCATCTCAGACATGATGGTTAGCATCTCTAGAATTTCAGTTTGCATCATTTAAAAAATAACTTCCATGTCTCCACAGAACTTTCTGAACACATGGAATGATGTTATAACTGTTTTAATGTTATTATCTGCTAATTCAAATATCCTTGTCGGTAGTGTTTTGCTATCAGTTGTTTTTCTCCTCATTTTGGATTGTATTGTTCTGCTTTTTTGCATGGTTGTTAATTTTTTAGTTGGATGTTAATCATTGTGGGTTTTTACTTTATTGAGTGCTAGGTAAATTTCTTTGTTTTCTTTAAAAAACATTTATTGAAGTGTAATTGATATACAAAAAACTGCACATATTTAATGTACACAGTTTGGTGAGTTTAGACATATGCATACACCCATGATACCGTCGCTGCAATCAAGGTCATGAACATATCCCTTGCCTCCCAAAGTATGTTTTCTTTCAGTACTCTGACTCTATCATGCCACTTTCTTCTGGCCTGCAAAATTTCTGCTGAAAAATATGCTGCTGGGAGTCCCCCTCTCCATAACAAGTTGTTTTTATCTTGCTGCTTTTAAGATTCTCTCTTTATCTTTAAAACTTGACCTTTGAATTAAATGTGCCTTGCTTTGGACCTTTGTATTTTTTACTTAACTTTGCTGTGAACCTAAAACTAGTCTAAAAAATAAAGTCCATTTAAAAAATAATCCAAGATCACCAACCAAAGAAAGTTTGAACCATTTTAGGGAATGATTGTTTTTATTTGATTTTATGATTTAAAAAATATCAATTCCCTATTCCATTCCTGTTACAACCACCCACTTACTTCTCTCTCCCAAACCTAATGCTAGAAAAAATATTTTCTTTCGTCTTTTATTTACACACACACACAAAGAATATCATGTTTCATTTATGCTAAAATCTGATGAAAGGCATCAATCATTGATTTTACCTGTTTCTCATCTGATTCGTTGGTATAGGTTTCATAGAGGGCATGATATAAATAATAGACACACTATAG
The DNA here is from genome assembly GCF_000412655.1 of Myotis brandtii. Lineage (NCBI taxonomy): Eukaryota > Metazoa > Chordata > Mammalia > Chiroptera > Vespertilionidae > Myotis > Myotis brandtii. The sequence continues at coordinate 7,865,096 of NW_005369942.1, forward strand.
GTTAGCGGTTCTCAACCTGTGGGTCGAGACCCCTTTGGGGGTCGAACGACCCTTTCACAGGGGTCGCCTAAGACCATCAGAAAACACATATATAATTACATATTGTTTTTGTGATTAATCACTATGCTTTAATTATGTTCAATTTGTAACAGTGAAATTGGGGGTCACCACAACATGAGGAACTGTATTAAAGGGTCGCGGCATTAGGAAGGTTGAGAACCACTGCAAAGGTGTAGTTGAGTATTCTGTAAAGCATATCAATATGTAGTGTGAATACTGATTGTGTAGTGCTGAGGTAGTTTAGTTGTAACCCAACCACCTTTGCATGCTGAATATTGTAAAGTGGGGTTGAGGGAGTGTTTTGGTTCAGCTTCAGCTCAGTAGTCTAGCTTAATTTCATGAATGAATGTGTCAGCTGAATACCTTTCTAGATACAAGATCAGAGTTCTGCCTTGCCTCTGTTTTGTTTTCTGTTAACAACTAAAGACAGAGAAGTGGCTGTGAGTGAAAGAAGAAAATAAATACAGGTATACCTCATTTTACTGCATTTGGTTTTATTGAGCTTCACAGATATTACGGTTTTTACATATTGAAGGTAAGATCTTTCACCAGCAAAAAAATGACAACTCACTGAAGGCTCAGAGAGATGATGGTCAGCATTTTTTTTTTAGCAATAAACGACTTTTAAATTAAGGCACATACATTGTTTTTTAGACATAATGCTATTGCACACTTAATAGACTACAGTATAGTATAGACATAATTTATATGCACTGGGAAACCAAAAAATTTGTATGACTCACTTTATTGTGATATTTGCTTTAGTATGGTGGCCTGGAACTGAACCTGCAATATCTCCGAGTACCTGTGAAGAGAAGTAAATGTTTTAGCCCATAAACAAACCTAGAAATGGCTTTGTGCTGACAGCCAGCTCACACATGTACTTAAGAAGGAGCTATCTCAGTCTCCCTACTCAGGATTAATCTGGTTAGGCTGTTGGAAAACTAGCTGTGTATATGCAAGGTTAGATGAGTGTCTGAGTTTGTAAGATTCTGAACTACTTTTGACCACTATTGAAATGACTACAGTTTGTGACATTATATGGTCTTATTTACTTTGTTGCTGAATTCTTACAAAAAAGTCCCTAAATTTTTTGAAAAACTGTAATTATCAGAATCTTTAACCAGAATAACACAGGAAGATAATTTTCGTATTATGTTGTAGAATTGTTAACATTTTGTTTTGCTGGTCATTGTCTACTTCACAAGATACTGGATGACAGGGACATAAACAAAATTTTGTATTGATTAATTTAACTAGTGTTCTAGATGATAGAGTTTAGCCTATTTTATGCTTGAATTTACATTACAAAGATAATTTCATGGAATATGATTTTCTAATGCGTATTAATCTCTAAAATAATAAGCTCTTTTAGACCAAATTTTGAAAAGAGAAACAACATTGACAAACTGTTAGCTAGTCTCCCCATGGCAAAAAGAGAGGAACTCAAATAAATAAAATCAGAAATGAAGAGGAGATGTTACAACTTATACGACAGAAATACAGAAACATCATGAGAGATGTTATGAACAATTATATGCTAATGAAATGGACAACCTGGGAGAACTGGTAAGTTCCTAGAGACATACAACCTATCAAGAATGAGAGACTTTGGAAGGATAGTTGGTTGATTTAGTGTGATCAAATCTTGGTTGTATCATTTCAGACTCAGAGGTTAGCCTTCAGATTTTAAAGCTCTTATCTCAAGGCTAATGTTAATTGCAAGTTACCAATGTTTGCTAATTGCAAATAAATCGTAAACTTATTTTGGAGTACAGCATTTCCCAGTGACTGAAGTTGGGAAAGGCTTTGAATGCCAGGATAACCATTATGTGCCCTATGTAATTGGGGACTATTAAATATTTCTCTGTAGGTTTGTGGAATAATGACAATATCTTGTTATTTATTTTTTTCAAAATCAAGTATAGTCATTGGTTCCACAAACTTCTGGCTGTTTAGGCCATGAAGAGGATCTATTATGTTCATAATAAAAACATTATTTGTGGAGATGAGCTTAAATTCAATCCTTTAAAAACTTCCAACCTATACGAGGAGCTATTTTCTTAGGTTTTAATGAAGAAGAGTATATATAAATGAATTGCTTTTTAATCTTTGACATCTTTTACAGTTTTTGTTGTGTCACTGTTTATGTTTTGGGTATTAATCAGAGAGTTAGTAATAACCTTACATTTCATTTCATGGCAGAATTAGAATAACTCCAGAAAGAGCTAAAATCTTTAGGAATGAACTTAATGGGTCTTAAAAAGTTCTAACTAATATTATTTCCCTCTTTCTATGGATTAGTTTTCTTTCATCTGAATCCTGAGCCTCTGCTGTCTTTCTATAATAATAAAAGCATAATATGCTAATTAGACTGGACAGCTGAACGACCTTTCAGATGTTATTCCGAACATCCTTCTGGATGAAGTCACAGCGGCGGGGGCCGAGGCAGAGGTGGTTAGGGGCAATCAGGCAGGCAGGTGAGCAGTTAGGGGTGATCAGGCAGGCATGCAGAGTGGTTAGGGGTGGTCAGGCAGGCAGGCAAGCAGTTAGGGGCGATCAAGCCTGCAGAGTGGTTAGGGGTGATCAGGCAGGCAGAGTGGTTAGGGGAGATCAGGCAGGCAGGTGAGCAGTTAGGGGCATCAGGCAGGTAGGTAGAGTGGTTAGGGGTGATCAGGCAGGCAGGCAGGTGAGCGGTTAGGAGCCAGTGGTCCCGGATTGGTAGAGGGTGCAGGCTGGGCTGAGGAACCCCTCCCTTACTCCCCCTCCCCGTGCATGAATTTTATACACCAGGCCTCTAGTATTAATAATAAGTGCTAAGGATGGTCTTTCTAATATTTTGTCTTGGAGGCTTGGGGGGGTCGCAGAAATTAAAATAAGCTGGAGTTTATGCGCTTATTTTGGAATGTACTTCTGCATATTAAGAAACCTTTAAATTTCTCTTTTTTTCAAATCATCCTAAGGTTGAGACTATATTAATAAACAATAACAAGGATGGAAAGGGATGAAGGAGGTGCTAGTTGGGATAAGTAATGACCAAAATAGAGAATGGGTTCTTGGGGAGTAAGGCATGTGATACTGTTGATAGAAGAATGGGAATACAATTGTGCTATAAAATGGTGGTTTCAGACTTCTTGGTAATTAAAAAATTGTTCTGTATTTATTAGACTAGCCCACGCTCATTATAAACAGTAGGGAAAATGCAGAAGAGATAAGGATGAAGAAAATACCATTTATAACTGTTATCCACAGGTACCATTGCTATTATTGTCCTGCATTTTGTTTTCTATTTATCATTTTTATAACCAACACATATGACTAACTTGCATCCTATTGTAGTCATTTTATACCTGACTTTTAAATTTTATTACATTGTGAGCCTTTATTTTAATGTCATTGAAATTTTTTTAAGAACCTATTTTTTAGTGACTGCATAATATTCTATCAGATTACTCATGGCCCTCCCATATTTTGTTGGGCCATTTCTTTTTTATTGTTATTTAGGCTGCTTCCAATTTTTTTTTCTGTGATACATATGATGAATGCTTTATAGATAAATATTGGTCAGTTTGATTCTTTCCTTAGGAATAAAAGCTACAAAATCAATTTCCATGTCAAAATTCATGGATTTAAATATGGCCTTGATATATTTTTTAAAATGATTTCAAGAAAATGTTGTTCTGAAGTGTGGATCTGAAAACCCTCCCACTTTGTTTTCACTAACAAGGAAAGGGCATCTCATCTTACTCTTGTCAGAACTTTTGAAAAATCTGTAATTATTTTATTACATTTATTTGAATGTCTTTGTGAATATTTTTGTTGGTAATCATTAGTTGTGTGATTTTGAAAATATTTTTGAAGATAACTATTTATCAAATGTGGCACATGGCTTGTTTTTTTACCTAACCAATATTTTTTAAAAAATATATTTTTATTGATTTCAGAGAGGAAAAGAGAGGGAAAGAGAGATAGAAACATCAATGATGAAAATTATTGATCGGCTGCCTCCTGCACTCCCCCCACTGGGGAACAAGCCTGCAACTTGGGCGTGTGCCCTCACCGGGAATTGATCCGTGACCTCCTGGTTCATAGCTCAGTGTTCAACCACTGAGCCACACAGGACTGGCAAACTAACAAATATTTTTAATGCAGAAATAGGAGATCTTAAAGAGTTTCAAGTAAGACTGTGGTTTATTTCTGGATCCAGTAACAAGTTCTAGGTAGCAGTCCTGATTTTGCAAGTAAAACTAGCTTTATAATATTAAGGAAGTTACTTGGCTTCTTTAGGCTTTCCTTTTTCATCTGCAATATGAGGAACGTGACTAGAATATCCAAAGATGTATTTATCTATATAGTTCTATGACTGCAAGATTTTCAGGGAGTGACTTCAAAGTAATGCTGTTCAAATTTCTAACAGATAGTGAATTGTCATGTTGCTTATTTTGGCAAAAATCTTTAAGTGAGTCTTGCGGGGGGAGAGGAGGAAGATCCATGCTTCACAGGGGACCAGGTTTCCTGAAATGGCCCTGCCTGCCAGCAGAACAGGTCACAGTTAGATGCAGTGTTGTGGGCTGGTTTGGTTGCTGACTGTGCCAAAGCTACTCACTGCTTCCAGGGATGGCTGGATCCCTGGAATAAAGTAGATTGACTATGACCAGGATGTGCCAGAATAGAGAACAGAGAAAACTGGGTTTCTGTAAATTTATGTAAAATGCATAAACAGCATTGTATCTCATAGGTATGGTTTAGAATAAAGCAATGACTAAAAGTCAAGAAAACAGACAATGGATGTAGAGTCTGTTTTAAGATAATAATAAGAAACCAAATGTGGAAATAAAAAGCTTTAAGAAAAGCATGGAGTAAAAGGGGTATCATTGGGTCTTAATTCCTAAGTTGGTGAAAAAATCATATAGTTTTAAAAAGACTGTTATGTGCATTAGACATTAATACCCTATTATTGAAGATAAGTAATTTCATCTCTTTGAAAAAAAATCCAGCAATAAAGATTGAGATAAGCTTTGGGCTTAAGATTTAAACTGGACATTGTCTCATAAAATGTCAGACTAAGAGCCATGTTTTAGATAAATGATTAATAAGAGTTTAGGAAATTTTCTAGTAGCTGCCACGAAGCCAGAAATCTGTCCCTTATTTTTTTCTGAAGTCCTGAGTAATATTAGATGTGCTTTATTCACCTTTTAGGCTGACTCACATAAGAAAGGTTATTTTAGGAAAATAATTAAATTTTTTTATTTACCATTTCCACATATTTATATGAAATGTAGGTTGTAGCTCAACCAATGGACTGAGGCTTAGAAAAAGCAATATGTGTATTTAGAGAGCTTGTTCAACTAACAAAACTATAACTCATCAGGATTATCTAAAATCATATAAATTAACAAGAGAGCTTCAAATTGGAAATAGGGGAACAGACATGAGGTGGAAAGGTATGAAAAGAGAATTTATAATCACTGAGTACTGAGAAGATGGACAAAAAGCTATCTTTAAGTAATTTGGCAGTGGCCAAGAACCACCCAGGAAGAAAAACCAGGAGGCACAGTAAAATGGCGGACAAACCAAGGAGGAGGGGAGCTGTGAGCACAAAGCAAATAGGGGAGTGGATACGGGATGACTAAGCTGGTACCTGTCGGCTGGGCTGGACGTGCTTGTTTGACATCAGAGATGGAGAAGTCCATGCAAAAAACACGTCGCATGTGGTGGGGAGTAGTGATGTTTATTTATATTAAGTAAAAATATCACATGACATCCATAAAAATCTGAACATATAAGCCAATATAAACAAAAGTATACTCTATGGGTTAATGTAAAAGTTAGAATGACAATAAAATGTTAAGACAAAAAGGGCATAGTTAAACGTCAATATGGACCCCATATGACTCCAGTGCTTACACAGAAAAAAAAGTGCTTTTATATGAGTAACTTTGTCTCTACAATGTGACAGGAAGAGAGTTAACATTTTGATTCTAGACCATAGTTCAGTGGGGTAGTTAACAGGACGCTCAAAACGGAAAAAAGCTAGGTTTCTTCAAGCAGTCATTGTTTCTGGTTTATTGACTAGAGAGACTTTTTTTTTTTTCCAGACCACTGAAAATCTCTGTTATTTATTCAGAGGCATCTGTGAAATCACTTTTCTCTTGAAAGACTTTCCAGAATAGTGCGTAGAAGAGAGTTCTTCTAAATGGAGTACAGAATTTCCTATTCAACATGTGCTTTCATGTCAATTTTAAAAAATGAGAAATCAATAGAATGTGTGCTTATTAAGTGTTAAAAAAGAAACTTTTATCTCCTGCTGATTTTCAATGATGAATATCAGAGCCTTAGATGAAGTGGTAGATTCTGCGGCTTGGAACTGGTTATCTGTAGCATGCAAATAGTCTTAGCTTTGTTAACTTAAGAATTCCACCTGGAAGGAAGTTATAGAGCTGCCAGAATTTGTCTGGTATTATAATTTCATAATGCCTTCATAACGTCAACATTTTTTTGGGTGTGTGTTGAATGTTAAATTTAACTCATACTAAGTATTGCAGATGTAGCCCGGCCGGTGTTGCTCAGGGTTAAGCATTGACCTATGAACCAGGAGGTCATGGTTCCATTCCTAGTCAGGGCACATGCCAAAGTTGTAGGTTTGACCCCCCAGTAGGGGGTGTGCAGGAGGCAGCCGATCAATGATTCTCATCATTGATGTTTCTATCTCTCCCACTCTCTCCCTTCCTCTCGGAAATCAATTAAATATATTTAAAAAATAATAATATTGCAGATGTAAATTGTATTCAATTTTGGTTGAAGCCCTATAAACTTATGAATGAGATAGAAGACTATCCTGGTTTAGATCTCTCTGGCTTCCTGGGAACATTTGGAGAGCAATTCAAAAGCAGGTCCTTGTTTTCAGGATGACAACATGCACGCAAACACTATTTAAGTCTCCTCTGTTAAGAAGTCCAAATATCTTAAATCAAGTATACTAAAAAAAAAAGCTTCTATTTTAGATCCAATAATTTGGACAAATTGGCTGAGTCTTGTTTTCCAGGGAAATGATAGATTTATCTATGATCCAAAAGGAAATCTGTTCCTTTCATTTTTCAATGTGTAGTACAAATGTGTTCAGAGTATGCATTATGCATTTATTTTTGGGAATACTTATTACTATGCCAATGGCCATGCTTTATATCAAAGATGGGTGTGTCAGCAGCAGATGATTAAATTAAATTTTTACTCTATGGCAAGTAAAATCATTTGTGAGTGTCAAAATAAATACAACAGTTCGATATTTCCCAACTAGAATCTAACCTGAAAACCTTTAACACAAGACAAAAGAAACTTAACACAATTTCTGGCAAGTATTATAGGAAGGAATTGCCCAACACACATAAAAGATGGCCTTACTCAGTGAGTCTAAGTAGGAAGGATACATGTGATTTGAAGGACACTTGGTGAGTGACAATCTGAAATTGGGGGGGAGATATGTGAAAGGATGAGAGTAGGACAATAAAGATAGACTTACAAAAGATTGGAATCATTTTTATGGAATGGTCACTGTTCTTGTTGTACCCAACATATATGTTTCCTTTTGCTAGTGGGTACTATATGCAAGGATTATTAAGCTAGAAAAATAAGTTGTTTCTATATTACTATCAGTACAGTTAGCTCGCCATTGTTCATCTGTGCATTACCCACTTAGGTATTGCTTGTGACTATATTTCACTTCTAGATGTAATTGGTCCCAGTGTGTAAGATGCCCCCCAGTCACACTCATCTGCTCAGAATATGCTGTATACTATATTGGATCCATTATTTCATACCAGTATTTATCCTTGTGTTTCCTTCCAGACTATGCAAATTGAAGACTATGCAGTATGAATGTTTTCTTTACTGGGATCAGCAGTACTTATATTTAGAACTGTCAGAAAATTGACCTCTTCAGCAATTTTTTTTTTTTACTTTCATTCATTTATGGTGGCCATTATCCGAGTTGGTTTGGGTTCATTTATTAAAAGAAAACTCTATGGACACCTAACTGAACTTTGTTTCTATCCTGGCATTCGCAGGAGGAAATTGGAGCATTACAGAGTTAGGATAGAAAGAGAGTGTGCAGGTGGTAAGACCCAAGGCTTAATTCTAGTTCTGCAGCAATGAAGTCCCATTTCTTTTTGATCACGGGTCATTGCCAATGCTTTTATAAGAAAACCATAATGAAATTGTGTGAGATAATAAATGTTTGTGGTTTAACTTGCAACATTTTGGGGGTAATTTGTTGAACAGCAATGGATAACTAATACAATACTTTTGCTCATAGAAATTTTAAATTTTGGTGTGATGAAAGAAATCATAAATTTATTTTATGAACTTTTGTCAGATAAATTTTAGCCTGAAACTTATGAAGATATTTGTCTGTATTTTCTTTGAAAGTTTTGTTTCTCATGGATTTTTTTTGTTATGTTGCACTTTGAAATTGATTATGGTATAACAAGCTTTTATATTTTTTCAGATAATGTTGTTAAGTTGTCAACAACAATGTTGACTTTTAAAAAATTTGAATGCTTCTTGATAGAGTCTCTTGGGGTTTCTATGTAAACAAAGGTAATGAGCACATAATGACTATTTCAGATCCCTTTGATATATTTTAAAAAATAAGCTCTACTGAGATATGATTTATATTATGAACTTCAATTTTAAAGTTTTGATGAGTTTTAACATATTGAGTACAGTATCTGATCATTACTCTCATCATGATATAGGACATTTACATAACCCCCCAAAAGTCTTTATTCCCTTTTTGCAAGTAATTGCCTCTCCCTGCCTTTGGCTCCTGGAACCACTGATCTAGCTTTTAACAGTATAGATTTAACTTTTCTAAAATTCCATATAAGTGAATATACAATATATGGTCTTTTCTGTCTAACTTACGTCACTTAGCATAGTGTTTTCAGATTTCCCTGTTACTTAGGTTATCAGTACATGGTTTCTTTTTATTGCTGATTAATATTCTATTTTATGGGCATACTGCAATCTTCTTATCCACAGAAGATTGACATTTGAATTATTTCCAGTTGGTGGTTGTTATGAGTAAATCATCTATAATAATTCAAATTCAAGTCTTTATGTGGACATATGTTTTCCTCTCTCTTGAGTAAATACCTAGGAGTAGAATTTCTGGGTCAAGTGGTAAGTGTGTGTTTAACTTTATAAGATACTGCCAAACAGTTTTCCAAAATGGTTGTATATTTTGCATCTCTACCAGCACTTGGAGTTCCAGGTGTTCCACATCCTTGCCAAAATTTGGTTTTGTCAGTTGTTTGAATTTTATCCACTCTTAATGGGTGTATCATAGTATCTCATTGTGGTTTTATTTGCATTTCCCTAATGACTCATGATGAGTGTCTTTTCATGGTTTATTTGCCACGTGTATATTTTCTTTGGTACGTTGCCTATTTAAATCTATTACTCATTAAAAAATTGTGTTGTTTGTATTCATAAAATTGAGTTGAAAGAGGCATTTATATTTTATATTTACAAGTCTTGTTAAGTGTGTACTTTGCAGATAGTTTCTCCCAGCTGTGGCTTACTGTTTCATTTTTTAAAGCAGTGTCTTAATAGTGGCTATAAAAGATCAAGACAGTTAATGTTGGTATAGTCCAATGTATCAATCTTAACATAATTTGTGCTTTTTGTGTCTTATATAAGAAATCTTTGACTAACCCAAAGTTATTGAGATTTATCCTATTTCTTCTGGAAGTTTCATAATTTCAGTTACACTTAAGTTATTTTCATTTCAAGTTAATTTTTGAAAACGGTGGGTTCTATGGTTCAAAGTGTGTATTTTTTATTGTTATTTGTTTGTTTTTTTTTTTGCATATAGATACTTGTGCCAATGCCATTTGTTGAAAATACTCATTTTTCCTTTGAATTGCCTTGGCATTTGTCAAAAATTAATTAACCATTGAAGTGTGGGTGTATTTCAGGACCCCCTATTCTGCTCCATTGATATGAGACCAAATATATGTTTTTAAACTGTCAAAATATAAAAATAAAATTATGGAGGTCCCTTTAAGTCTCTACTTCCATACTTATAAAAATATTTTTCTTTTTAATCTTTCTGGGAATCATATTTGTCTACAATGTGATGTGAGACTCTTAAAATTTTTAATTATATGCAATTTCTATTTTAATTTATTGATTACTTTTAACTCTGATTTCAGATGTCACCCTAACCAAACATTTAAATTTATATCTGTATCTATTACACGTCATAGCACACACACTGAATAGGTGTATTTCTGTTTCTAGGCTATCAGTTTTGTTCTGTTGCTCTCATTTTCTCTTTCTGCTCCAATATCATCCTGTTTTTATGTACATCACTGTAGTTCTGATTTATGGTAGAGCAAATCTTTTTAAAATATTCCCCTTTTCAAAAAAATGTTTGCCTATCACTTCACATTTACTCTTCCAACTAATCTTTCTACATCTTGAAAAAATATATTGCTCCATAATTTTGTTCCTCAGTAGAGAATTGCTAACACTTTCCTTTTGATTGAAAATTTCAGCTTATGCACATTGAGAGAAAGCAACTCCACAGGCTATAAAGGAATCAGGCAGAAGAGGTTTGGGCATGCCTTCATAGTGTAAATAGATCCCTCTACAGATGTGGTTCCGAAATAATGCATTTAAAATATAATACACTGTAACTTGGTGTCCTATGGCCCCTAGGCATCCAAGGAACTGTAACTTAAGAGTGCTTTTCAATGCGAAGGGCAGAAGGGTTTAATAAAGACCAGAACTCTAGAACAGCTTGACTTCCTACATGTCCTACCACATGATTCATAAATATCATGTAAAGTATTTGAAACTAGAAGATATTTCACATCTAACCAGCATTTCCTGATCAACTTTTGAATTTGGGGCTTTAAACGTCAGTAGCTGCAAATTGATCTTCATTAGTTATTTTTCATCATTTTTCAAAGATAGGTCTGAAAATCAATAGGAATTCTGAGTGGTTCACTGAGTCTTAAATGCTGTGCTATCTCTAATAACAGTGGTTTTTCTGACCTGAAATTCCAAGGTGTACATCCTTTGTCAGTATGGATGCCCAATGTCATACACTGATCACCAGGACGCACCTGCTGAGGCTGTCGACCTTTAGAGAAGGGGTCAACTGTGCTGCACTCACTCAAAGGCAGGAGGAAGGCAGGAAGCTGAAGTAAATGAGTTAGAGCCTTGTAGGCAAGACTTGCTCATTAACTGAGAGTGGAAGCCATGGGAGGGTTCTGAGCAGAGGGGTCATGTGATCCACCTGGCATGACCAAAGGATCCTGCTGGCTGCTGTGTGGAGAAAGTCTTCAAGGGGAATCAAGAGTCGAAGTAGGTAAACTATTGGCAGGCTATTTTAATAGGTTAAGAGAAGAGATGCCATCTTGGTCCAGAGCAGTAGCTGAGGAGGTGGTAAAAGTGTTCAGATTTTGTATATATTTCAAAGGCAGAGCTAAAAGGTTGTGTTTTTTTTTAAAATATGGGTTTAACAGAAAGAGGAGTATCAGGAATATAGGGGGGTGCTATATCCCATTTGGGGGAAGGTGTTAACTAATTCAAATAATTAACTTGCCATTTATTGGGATGAGGAAAACATACTGGTGTATGGTATTTGTGGTGTTGGGTGAGGAAGGTAAAGGTTTGGTTTTGGATATGCACATTATAATTTAGATGCTTATTAGATATCACAGGAGATATTAAAGAGAAAATGGGATGAGTCTGGAGTTCAGGGGAGAGGTCTGGACTGGAGGTCATTCACATAGAGACAGCTTTTAAAGCTAAGGGGCTAGATGAGATCACCTAAGGAATCAGAAGTCCAAGTACTGTGTGTGTGTACCTTTAGCAAGTAAACAATTGTACAAAACCATATACTATGTAATAAAGTCAAACAAAAATGGTCCATATTGGGTCTGTATAAAAAATTGATTAATATTCCTACTATCATCTGTATTCAGGACACCATCTTGTAAAATGTAGCCATATGAAGCAATTTTAGAATTTAGATTGGGAGTGACTTTGGAGATCATGGTTTTGTAGGTAAGGAAATTAAAGCCCAGGCAGATATTTTTTTTCTCAAAGTCACATTGTAGAACACTTTGCACAGTAGTATTTCTCCTTTAGGCTTTTAATCTTTATTGGGGATTTTAGCATTTGAGGATATATGTGATTTGGATGCAGCAGAGATAAGAATAGTTTGAAAGCAAAATATAAATATGTTAAATTTTTTCAACTCCATTTTATATGGAGCCAGTCTTTAAGAGTTAGTCATCTGCAATTCGTTCTAGAATTCAGTCCATTACCAGCTCCTGCAACTGGGTTACTATCCAATCTCCTCATTTGTTGGCCTTTATTACCTCCCAGATATGTCAGCAATTAGGTTACCTTTCCATTAAAAAGGAAACTGCATACCTATGATAATAAATGTATTTTGTTCACTGTATTAGGAAGAGAACCTAAGATATGTACAATGGATATCAGTATCTAGTTATATTTTACAATGCAACATTACTTCAGAAAAATCTATACATAGAACAGGATGGATCTTTGGGAAACAAATGTACTAAGGAAAATTAGGTATGAAATTGATGGTTGAAAACTCTTCAACTAGGTTACCAAAGAAAATAAACATATCTTCTTACTGCTTATTCTACTATTCTGTAAGGGGGAGAAGACATATTTCTTCCAGCTTCCCCTTTGTTCATTCCTTTCTCTGGGAAAGCCCACTCTTCATGGTCCCTCCATTGGCTGTGGTTATTATGGTGCTTGTTAGAAGCAAGCATTTTCTTTCTCTCCACATGGCAAACAAATGTTTCCAAGGGCATGATTAGGGGGTACCATGATGGAAGGGCATACCAGAAGACGTGCATTTGGGTGTGATCTTTTATCCCCTTTCTCTGTGTCTGTCCCACAAATTAAACGAGGTGGAATCCCTAGCGTAAAAGTGTGATCAGTTAAACCCATGAAATAAAGTTTCATATTATTAATTTACGTGCTATCATACATTTCTTGGAAATTCTGTAAGTGTGAGATTATTATTCAGTGGTCGGGCCAGAAAACCCAGGCAAATCATCCCTCTGGTGAGTCCCTGAGTAGTGGGGAAGCCACATTGAGCAGCCAGAATTGGCAGAATCCTAGGATTGGTTCTTATTTAACAGAAATTAAACAGAAGGGTATTAGCATGGATTGTAGAGAAACATGTCCCCCTCAAAAAATATTCTTAAATCTAATAGATTTACTGACTACAATTTAAAAAATATATATTTTATTGATTTTTTTACAGAAAGGAAGGGAGAGGGATAGAGAGGTAGAAACATCAATGAGAGAGAAACATTGATCAGCTGCCTCCTGCACACCTCCTACTGGGGATGTGCCCACAACCAAGGTATATGCCCTTGCCCAGAATCGAACCTGGGACCCTTCAGTCCACAGGCTGACATTCTATCCACTGAGCCAAACCGGTTAGGGCTGACCACATTTTTTTTTACACTAATGTTGACTTTCTTGACTTCTGAGTGAAATATAAAAAATCCTGATGTTAAGAAGTTAGAACAACATTTGGAGAGAAGTGTTAGGGGCAGGAGAGCAGGGAGAACAAAATGTTTGGTAACATTCATGGCAACATTTATAAGCACATTTAAATAAAATAAATAAAAATAAATAGAAGCATATCCTACTACTCTTACACAGACACATGATTTCAAACCACCTCTACTTGAGGAAAAGCACTGCTGAAGTTGGAATTGATAGAGGGTGATTGTGCCAAAAATGTTCTTCATAGCTCCAGTGGCTTTGAGTTATAAGTACCCAAAAAAGAATTTTGAGTATTTTCTTCAGGGAGAGAATTACCTTTACCCTTTTTGCATTCTTATTACTTGAAAATGACAATTATAGGGCCTAAGCTATACTGTTTTGTGGTACCGTGAGGATATGAGCAGTGTGCCTTGAAAAGAGTAAGTTATTATTTCATATATGGTTCCCTACTGCCAGGGTTCTTGTTCCAGCATCAAGAAGGGTTCAGGAAATCTGGAGAAGGCTGTGTGTAGATTAAATAGGAGTCCAGAGACGAAGCATAATTTTGAAAGGCATTAGGGGTCAGAGGAGCCTAGTTTAAAGAAAACTAAGATCTAAGATCTCCTTGTCTCAGGACCCCATGCTTTTTATTAACACAAATTGTCCTGAGGTGAGGCATAGATATACACTTCAAAGGGTCAGGGTTTCTGTATACAGAGGCATTGTCAGATTTGGGGAATTAGCCTACGGCTGTTCAGGTGTTTAGCCAGTAGGAGGCAATAACGTGTACATTAAGATGCCCTGAGCTGTCTGGCAGCCAACAATCAATTTAATGTATCCTATTCAGGTTTGGGGAAATGCCATCAGCCATTCCCAGATTCAGCCCTACTGTCATGCTGGAATTGGTTTCCGGCACCCTACCTCAAAATATCAAGGACATTGCTCTGTAGCATGTAGGCTTTGAGTTTGAAAACTTCAAGCAGCTTTTTGAGTTCACTGTCTTCATGTCTTGGTTGAATTCAATGGGCTGTCCCTTGAAGGTGCTGAGTGGGCAGTCCAGGCTCTTGGAACTTCAATATATTGTTTCGTCTATAATGAAGCTTTTCTCTTTTTGTGGAAATGACCACTTTTCAGCTCTTTCTCCAAAGTAACCACTATGTAATACACATGATACATCAAGGATGATGCAGCATAGCAAGTTGTTAAAAGTTCTAGTATGGACCACCTGGTGTGGCTCAGTGGTTGGTCAGTCCATGAACCTCGATTCCTGGTCTGGGCACATGCCCAGGTTTCAGGCTCAATCCCCAGAAGGCAGCCAATCGATTGATATTTCTGTCTCTTCCTCTTTCTTCCTCTCTCTCTAAAAAATTTAAAAAAATGAATAAAAACATGTTTTAAAAAAGTTCTAGTATGTTAAGAAGAGCTTAAGGGTATTCGTACAGTATTTCCTCAGGAGATGCAAAAATCTTTAATTTGTATGAGCTAGAACTGTTTTTTTCTCTGAAAGAAATCAGCATGTAGGAAAGGATATTCCTTATATGGGGAATCAAAACTATCCAAATTATCTAAACTGTAACAGGATATATTACTATCTAGGAAGGACTTTTTTATTGTTGGTGTTATTGGCTATTTTCAGATAGAAACACCTGGGGCAAAAATAAGCAGCTCATTTGTTTTGTTAACAATTTGAAACAATCTATTTCTTTTAATGGTAAAAAACCAAAATGTTGTTTTCTCAAAAATTTTTTTGTCATGCCACTTATATTGAGGATTTTTAGGATGACTACCACAAGGGAAAATGATTTAAAAATTTATTTTAGTAACTGTGAGGCCCAAATGAGAGATGCTAAAAAAAATCAACTTTGCATTTTTGTTTCGGTGGGAAGTGGGGAGTTCTATTCATAAGCATATCGACAAATGTATTCTGTTAAATAATACAGCTGTGGGGATGTTGTGCCCATGTCTTGTGCAGCAGTGAGTCTGAAAAGATTGAATCTGAAAATTATGGGGACTAGGTCAAACCAAATTTCAATGTAAGATCGTTAAAGTTCTGCTCATAAATTTAACCAGGAATGTAGGAGGTGGGAGTCAAGTTAGATTTCTCTACTCACAGCTTTTTATTTCAATTATGTGTTGCATAATGTAACATTGCATATCTATAAAATTAGGGAGATTAGAAATTCTTTGAAGATTTAGATTTAAGATAAATCTAAATTCCACGACTCTTTAACCTTTGAATGAATTAGAGAAATAAAATAACTGGGAAACAGATTGCACTCTTATCACTTTACACTTGTAGAATGTTAGAGCTTGAAGTGATTTTTATATCTGACATCTCCTTTTTGGCCCAGGGTGTGTTGCTGTCTAAATGACCTTGAACTCTTGGGTTTTATACCCTATTGACAAAATTGTGCATCAGTGGAGTCTTCACAGCTCTTCTTGGCAACACACCCTCGTGCCTCATAAATCTTAAGGTAAAGAGGCCTTCCTTATGGCCAAGTTAAGTGCCTTTGAACATATTGCCATTCTCTACACTTTTTGGAAGCTCCAAAGCCCTTTTGAAAAGTATGGAAAATCTTTTTTTGTGTGTGTTAATTCTCATACATATTCTAGTAAGACACATAATTCACTTTATAGAATTGAAATGTATTGTTGAGCTTCTGAATCTTAACACTTTATACTAATTTACTAATTGACTTAAAGTTATATTCACTCTACTTTGTTTTTCAAACTTTTAGTGTTCTTTTTTGGTCTCTTTTTAAACTCCTGTGTTCCTAACTAGATGGGAAGTTGTCAGTTCAGAACTAAGGCAGCTTTTAAAAATGGATAGACTAATAAAGATCAGGAGAAGAGGTTCATTCACACTTACGATTGAAGGCCTGTGGGGTTCTGCTGGTTCGCATGAGCCTGGTTTACATTGATCGGAGTTACAAATACAGATTTTTACTGTAAAATCAAGGGCAATACTTTTGATGGGCTTGTTAGGTGACATCTTGAAAACGTGTAAGCCTGCATTGAGCAGCAGCCGCAGGCAGCTTTCCCTGTGAAATGCCTGTTTCCATGTCGCACATTACTTCTGTCGCCTGCCTTGCTGGACTATGGGGTTGCTTCTCACTCCATTTTCTCATTTTCTTCCTGATAATGAGCAACATATGGCAAATGTCAGTCCCCCTCCCCTGAGTTTCAGTGTTTCAATGCAGCTGAGGTGACTTGCTAGATTTTCTTGTTTGTCTGTCTTCCTTGTAGCCACATTTAGATTTTTCTTACTGCTTTACAAATAGAAAAGATGCAGCAGTGGATACCAGCATTGGTGCCCACAGTTCACGTGTTGGGCTAGTGACCTAGTGTTGAGCAGTTTTCACTCCCTCCTTCCCTGATTCCGTGCAGGGGAGGGAATTTGAGCAAGAGCCAGGACATGTGGCAGCCCTTAAGTTCCTTCCAAACTTTATGAGCTCAGAATCTAATGTGGAGTCCACCCTTCTATCACTGGCCTTGACATCATAGAATTTATACTACCACTCTGCCCTTGAAACTTGGAAATTGCCTATTATCCAGGTCATTGGAGGAGTTTGCTTATTGATTCTGAAGCTGTTATTTGGTAACAATTCAAAGTGTAAAGTAGAGACCCCACCTCCCAAATCCTGCCTTGCACACTCTCTCCTACACAGCAGGGTGTAATTTTGCTTGGGTATATGCAAGCACCTTTTCCCAGCATGCCTCTTCTGAGCATGCCTTTCCTTGTGCCAGACACTATTATGCTCTATCAATTTAATATTTGCAAGCCTTTAGTTAGGTCGCTGTGCCAGGTATGGCTAATTTTTCTGTTCATCTAAAAAATAGCTTCATGTTATTATAAATAGAATGCACATTTGGAGATGGAAATACACTGTTCATTAGGTATACCAGTACAAACTATTGGCCTCTGGCCATGCTTCTCTAATGGTGTAATTTCCATACCCCCAGGGAAATGGTTATGTATCCTCTCTTTATTTTGAAGGCTATAATTGTAAACACATGTCTTTGACTGGATACCTTATATCAATAGCCTTCATCCACTCTGCCAGAAGACGTGCACAGTGCAATGCAACATCAAAGGAAACCCAATGAAATGTTGGTTTATTATTGGAGATATATTTGGGCTAAGCTCATACTAGTGTTTTGCTAGATTTGAAAATTAAACCTTAGGCTAAGACTGAGGGATTTTAGGGGACCAAAGTTAGTACCAAATAGATGAGATAAAAAATTATACAGTAAAAAGAGCCCATTGTAGTCATCTGCATGGCAAAACCACCGACTCTAACATACATAAGCCGGAGTCTATTATCAGTCACATCTATTTAGTTTATTTACATTAAATTTCCCAGATCTGTCCATACTAATTTGTGAATTTTCAGTGGAAAAGTTCCTCTAGTTTTTCTATTTACTTTCATTTAGAGGGTATCATTTGCAAACCTGTGGCCTTGTTATGTTCAATAAAAGCTAGTTACAAGTAAACAAACACCAGATTCCCTAGTGGTCACTTGGCTTAGAGTGTGAGTATTAATATTTTATTGATGGTTGATTACTGGATATTGTTACAATCCTTTTTCATGTAGAAATGTAGTCCTAAATAAGCCCTTACTAAATTATTTTCTTAAAAGAGAAAAAAAATCTTTTAATAGTGAGTAGTAAAATCTGAAATGTATGTTTTGCATTTACATAAAAATAAATTATTCTTTCTCTTTTTTACATTATACATTCTTATATTAGTTAATGAGGCAGTGCCAAAACAATTAAAAAATTTAAACATTTTTTTTCTGAATGTAAATAGTTCTCATCCTAAAACCTAAAGAACTTATGTTTTTGGGGGGTAGTATTTATTTTCATGCAATGCTCTCAGAGAATTCGAGCAAATGTGCAATACGCTATGGAAGTCCTGTCTCTAATGTTAGTGCTTCATGCTGTAGGGAGGTGCCGTGGGAACCTTTCGAACAGCAATGTGGAAGTTAGAGTTTAATGGCATGCTGACACTCATGTGGAAGAAGGTGGGTGGGGTGCCTTCCTGATCCGGGCCAGAACAGCAGATGTCCTGAGCCTTTGTTCATGGGGCACATTTGTGTCAGCTGGCCATACTACGCGCTACAAAGGAAGCTGAGTCCTTATTCCCCCATACCCACCCCAGGGCCCGCACATCTGATTTAAGAAAGGTCTCTTTTAACCAAGAGAAAGGCTTTTTTTCCCCTTCCCAATATGGAAATGACTTCAGAATGACTGACATTCACCAATGAAGATACTATATTCTCCCAAAGACTTAATGCATTTTTTCACTAGTATGAAATCAGACTGAGTAACAAAAGCTTGTGTAAGGATTTAATCACGTTGTGGCTAGAAAAGAACACGCACACATAATTTAGTTATAATAAAGAACAAATACAGTTGGTCCTGTGTATCCACAGGTTCCATATTGGATTTAACCAACCGCAGAGTACAAATATTAGAAAAAATAGTTACGTTGTTGCTGATGTGAACTGTGTAGCTAGAATTACTAGAAGTTGGATGGTTGGGTCAGTACTGAACTTGTACAGACCTTTTTTTCCCTTGTCATTATTCCCTAAACAATACTGTATTACAACTATTTATATAGCACTGACATTGTATTAGGTATTATGAGTAACCTAGAGATGATTTAAAGTGTACAGGAGGATGTGTGTAGATTATATGCAAATACCGCACCACTTTATATGAGAGACTTGAGCATCCTTGGATTTTCGTATTCATTGGGGTCCTGGGATCTATGCCCCATGGATACCGAGGCATGACTGTATTTTAAAAATCAAAGTGTTTCTCAGGGAAATTTAAGGGGATTCACAAGGTGATTAATTTTGATGCACTAATACACCGAATAAAACTTACCCTTTTTTGTATCAGTGTTTTCTTACATTTTTCATGTTATGGAACCCACATAAAAGAATACTATTTCACTCTGGCTGGTGTGGCTCAGTGGTGAGAGCATTGGCCTTCAAACCAAAGGGTCTCGGGTTTGATTCCAGTCAAGGGCAGGTACCTGGGTTGTAGGTTCCCCAATCCAGTTGGGGCCAGTGTGGGAGGCAACCAATTGATGTGGCTCTCTCACATGGATGTTTCTCTCTGTCTCCTCTCTTTCCCTCCACCGCCGACCTGTCCTCTAAAAAGAATCAATGGAAGAAATATCCTCCAGTGAGGATTTAAAAAAAAGAATATTCTGTGACACACTACCGTAAACAAAGAAACAAAGTCTGGAGTGGAGTCTGGAGTGGATTGCTGCCTGCTTGCCCTAGACTTGAGGGGACTGATATCTGAGTGCTTAGACACATTTCTTTATTTCCTTATTGTAACTAATTTCAGACTATCAGCAGGAAATACTGATATGCTTTTTATTCTTGAATTTCCCACTAATTTCAAGCAGTATAAAATTAGGCAAATTATTTTCAATTTCATACTTTTTTCAATTAACAAGAGTTCTGTTGGTTTAAAAACAAATACAGCTTATTTCTTTAAAACCAAGTCTAACTGTGCTCTGGTGAGCTCTCAATGCCTAGCAGAATACCAGAGGCCTGATTAGTACTCACACTATAGAAACTGATGTTGAAAACAGCACAAGTAAACCAAAGGTTGGAAATAAAAATAATATGCTGAGAAATTTGCAGTAATTCAGCTTTATTTGCCCCAATTTTAATCAACGCTCTATTGTTTGCTATTTTGAATCATAAACATAAACACTTCATTCTCAGCTAAGGTTCAAAGCTAGGTGACCTAGAATTGGCATTTATTATATTAATTCCAATATGTTGGTTCTTATAGATATTTGAAATCCCCCCTTTCATTTTTCTTTTCTTTTTTTTTTAAATTTTTTTCTTTACTCCCTCACTCCTTCCTGATCTCCTTTCCTTCCTCCCTCTCTGTTTTTCACAGAAAAAGTTTCTAAAAACTTTAGCCAGTCCCCAAACACAAGAGCCAAGGCCTAGCATTTGAGATGGGGCTACGTGCAGGAGAGTCGTTATAAATATGGCAGTATTTACGTTTCTCTTCATTTTTTTGGTCTTTTTATTTCAGAAAGTCAAAAAAATATTGAGTTCATTAAGGAAGACTTTCATGTGGTTACCTTCTGTTGTAATAAAAAAATTCATAAAGATGGAAAGCCATCCAGAAATGGAGTTTTATTTAGATTCTGAATCAGGTTAATGTTTTCAGTGTATGTTTTAATTAGCAAGGGTAACCCTTGGCCACAGTTTGGATTCATTGGGTTTCTGTTCTTCAAACGTTTTGCATTTAGCAACCGCTAGAAGTTATTATTCGTTTATTTGATTTATAAAAGGCACTCATCACCCTGGCCCCTGGGTGTATTTACAATAGTGATGCAAATTTAATTAATACAACATTGCTTGGTTCTCCCCCAGCAAGTGGATTTCCTCACCTCCCTCCTGCAGCCACCACGAATCAGGAGGAGGGCCAACTGGAACAGATGGGTCATGCAACTGGGCTTTAGAGGAGAAATGTAAACGGTTGTTAGACTGAGAGAGGAAATGAATCTGTACAAAGTATCTTTCTCCTGCGGGTCAGGTAGAAGAAAATGCCAACAAGCATGTGCTACTTGACCTACACAGTTAAGGTTATGCAGCCCTCATTCCTCTGAGAAAGAGCCAGGACAGCAAAAAATAAATTTTAGAATACTTCATTTACATAGTAGGTGGCCAAGGAACACTGGAATGCAAGTAGCATGAGCGCGACACAGTGTCTTTCCAATGTAGTTTTTTTGTTGCTGCTGTTTTTACAGATTTCAAGTCATGGTGAATGCAGGATAATATAATTATTACATGCACACAACTGAGTCATCTTGCTTTGTCTTAAATCCAGATCTATCTAAGGTTTTGATCTGTAACGTGAGGACAAAATAGTACCTAATTCCCTGAATTGTGCGTGGATCCAATGAGATAATATGTACAAAGTGTCTCTAAGAATGTTAGTTTTAGTTTTCCATGAAATTTATAATTAGAGAGTTGCCTGTCTTGGAGGAGGCCTAAGTGACCAGTTTTTGGACGCTATAACTTGCATTAAAATGGAAGTAATATGCTTCCATCATGGAAATGTTTTCCGTGACTGATGAATACTGATAAAGATTTCTGGAGAAATCTTTAATAGGATTTTAACACAATGCCGACAATGGTTTTAACAAAATGTGAATGTAAAATCTCTGGGCCATACGGTATGGGCAAGTAATGCTGATTACCCTCATAAGCCATTTGCATCATCCTCATCCACCCAGTGAAAGAGACATATATAGATGTTTCTCATAAAATGATAATTTGGGGACTATATAAAAATTTATAAATAATATGAGTAAAACAATTTTCTACTTATTGCCCACATATTTTTATGTATTTAGCCATGGTTCTATTTTTTTCTTGCTTCCATATCAAATACATAGTATAGTTGACCCTTGAAGACCCTATAGCTGATCTTGGGGGTTGGGGCACTGACAGCCCCTCAAACAGTCAAAAATCCACATGACTTTTGACTCCCACAAAACCTAACTGTTAATAGCCTACTGTTGACCAGAAGTCTTACTAATAACATAAACACTTGATTAACACATATTTTGTAGGTTATATATATTATATATTATGTTCTTAGAATAAAAAATAAGCTACAGAAAAGAAAATGGTACCAAGAAAACCATAAGAAAGAGAAATCACATTTACAGTATTTATTGAAAAGATCTGCATATAAGTTTACCCACACAGTTCAAAACCATGTTGTTCAAAGGTCAACTGTATTCCCGTATCAGTAACATCTCTTATTCAAACTCCATGATTTTCTATCTTCTAGTGGTAGGTTTTTATTGGGATTTAAGGATAACTAGTTGCTTCTTCCCTTATGTGAAGTTGAGAATAATTGATTAGATAGATTATTGTCAGCTCTTGTGACCTCCAAGGGAACTTAGAGCCCTTTTCTGCATTCACCCCAAGAATCATCCAGTTGCTAACATACCACATTCTACAGTTAAGTAGAATGCTTGCTCTGGAGTTACTCAAACAGCAGCCCCTGCAAGAAAAGCATGCTCTCTCTTTCCCCACGAGCCTAGGTAACATAGGACTAGATGCATTTTCCTTGGCATCTTCCCCTTCCCTCACTCCAGAAGAAAGGTTGGGGTATGTAGTATGGGAAAGCCCACTCTCCATATTAGGACAAAATCCTCAGGCACTTTGTCCTTTTGGTCTTTATACATTATGGAAGAAGCTCTGCCCTTTCAGATGGAGAGGTTTGAGGTTTGGATCTGGCCTTTGCCTAAAGGTTGGTTCCTTAGACCCACCTGGGAAATTGGGTTCTTTGTGAGGTGTGGGCCATCTCAATGAAATTCTATAATGGGGTTTGGGAATCAAAGTGTCTTCTAGTAATAAAGAGTTCCTTTGGCCTGTCATAATCTTTGAGGATTATATTTGTTTGTTTGTTAAGGGGTGGCTGGTAAGGGGCAGAATTGGGGTATACCATAGGTGTAGCCAACTACCACCTTTTTTTTGGAAAAAAAAAGTTTTTTTTTAATTGATTTCATAGAGGAAGGGAGAGGGAGAGAGAGAGAAACATCAATGATGAGAGAGAAACATTGATTAGCTGCCTCCTGCATGTCCCCCACTGGGATCAAGCCTGCAACCTAGGCATGGGCCCTGACCAAGACTCGAATCATGACTTCCTGGTTCATAGGTAGACACTCAACTATGAAGCCACACTGGCTGGGCCTGACGTCCACCTGTTAATGTAACCTCCCATATCCTCATCTATCACTGTATTAATAGTGAACCTCAAATCCTACGGAGTGATGTAGAATATTTTCTCACTGTTATTATTTGGGAAAATAAGACTAAAATTCACTGGCGATTATTATTTTCTCTTGCTCAATAGTCTGCAGAATATGGTTGGTCCCACCCATTTGATTTCCTGTTATCTCCATCTGCATAGAATAGGGCTCATTACTTACATAAAGGACACTGTGAGTCTGAACTTACAGAAAACAAACCAGTGGGGGATTTTTATTAAGTTGGAAATG
>NW_005369942.1:7888796-7911731 GCF_000412655.1 Myotis brandtii
GGAATCTCTCTTGAGGGATGTGTAGATTACCTGCTTGGTGCAGATTCTCAGAAGATGGAGAATTAAATTGTTTGTGAAAGAAATTGTGGAAAATCCCCCTCCTGGAATTTAAAATTTTGTGACACTCCCAAACTCAATAGAAGATAGAAGAAAGATTATGCAGCTTTCTGAAACAAAATATGTTTGAATGTATCCCATGTCTAACAACATATATACTAGGTAAAGGAAAACATCCTAATACCACCAAAAGTGCATTTCTTTAGCAAACACTAGTTGGGAGAGGATGTGACCCTTCAAGGGTTCTAATTCAGACAGTTATTGTAAAACGGGGTAGTCGAATGTCTTCCAAATTCTCCAATTCTTTGGGGTGCAGTTGAGTTGTGGTTTTGATTTTTCATGAGCAGTGGAATGCTGAGATAAAGCCTATCCCGTGTCTTTCTGTCAGCAGGAGCTTTCCCACCATGTGCACTGGAGCTAGGCCTGTTGTTGCCATTAATTCTTTTGCCATTATAGGAGCTCTGTGCTAATCCTGACAGGCCAGTCCCTGTCCTGTTTGTTCCCAGCCAATCCTGTTCTTAGAGTCTTAGGCACTAGGCAAACGGGAGAGATGGTGTGATGAGATAGCCCCCTTTCACTGAATTTTTATTATTGTTTAGATATTTACACTCATTGGCATATATGGAACCAGACTATCCTCTTGTGGTCTATAGAAGACAGGGTTATGGAAAATATGAGATACGTTTTATTCTTTAGTGGAGGAAACGATTTTTCACGTGAAACTTACGTGGAAGTTTAACACAGGCCAAATGATGGATGTGAAAATATGGGGGCAAAGGGTCACTTCTTGACCCTCTCCTTGCATCCATCCTAAGAAATGTTTTCCCTAAGTTCATGGCAATACTTTAAACACTTGAAGGAAGGGGGAGTTACTCAGATCAATGTTAACCATTTTTACATTGATTAATTTGTCATTCAATAAATATTTATGGAAAGCCCAGAATGTGCCAGTGTTTTTTGCTCCTGCTACCAGTAATAACTAGTATTCACTGAAAGTTTTTTGCATATATCAGGGATCGATAATCTCAATTCTCATATTAATCCTATTAGGCACTGTTAGTACCTCAATTTTACAGCTGAAATAACTGAGTCTTAGGAGTGAAGAACGGTGCCCAGGGTCATCCAATAGTAAATAGGAGAAGTAAAAATGTTGGCTCTGATAGTTCCTGCTCCCTCCTTATGATAATATCAGACACTGATTTAAAGCTTACTATGTCAGCCTAAACAATTTCACATATATTCTCTTTTAATCCTCTCAACATTCCTATGTGAAAACATTATCTCTTTATTTTATGCTTAAGGAAACTATAGAAAAAAAAGAAAAAGAAAAAGATAAAAACAACTTCCTAATATTACAGAGCAAGTGGTGGCAGAGTTAAGCTATTAACCCAGGAAGTGTATGTGTACTCTTAAATACCATTCTCTAGTAAGTAGGAACAGTTCAGGTTTTCAGGAAGCTTATAAGTATAATTTAGATATAGATATGCAAATTTTAGAAATCCAATATAAAAAGGCAGTTGCCCCAAGGAGGTGTAGGCAAATATTTTGGAAAATGTTAATTTTAGCCTGGTGTCCTAATGACTCCCTCCCTATCTCTAACCTACAGAAAGCTTTTACAGATACCCTTTCATTAGCTCTGGGATTCCCCCATTCTCTGTGTCCCGCCAAAAACCTTTGCTAGTTTTTGGCTTGTTTTTTTCTTATTTCCCTTCTATTGGCTTGTACCCCCAAGTTTTTCTTTTTGCCTGTCTCCTAAATACACACATTTTACCAATCTGCTTGACCTTACGTGATGGCTGCAGCCTTTCCCAACCCACTCTGGCCTGTCTCCTGTGCCACACTCCTCTCACGGGATGGAGTGCTCCACCTGGGCCAGCAATTTGAGTGGAGCAGGCTCTTTTATTTAGAAAAATATTTTTCTTGATTTCAGAGAGGAAGAGAGAGGGAGAGAGAGAGAGAAACACCAATGATGAGAGAGAACCAGTGATTGGCTGTTTCTGGCACACTCCACACTAGGGATCAAGCCCACATCCTGGGTATGTGCCCTGACCCAGAATCGAACCATGACCTTCTGGTTCATAGGTCGACCCTCAACCACTGAGTCATGCTGGCTGGGCTTGAGTGGGCTCTTTGAGTGGCCTCTTGTTACTCAAAGTGCGGCTGGTACAGAAACACAGCGATCACCTGGGAGCGTAAGAAAATCAGAATCTCGTCTCTACTCTAGACCTGCCGAATCAGTCTAAATCTTAATGATATCCCGGGTGATTGGTGTCCTTGAGAAGCATTGGTTTAGAAGGTGAGTTCTTACTTGAACATGGAGGAAGTTCAAGTTCACCTGGCATTCTCGGGGAAGCTCTCACAGTGGAAGTAGTATTTTGATGATACTAAAGGAAACTGGTAAGGATTTTCCAGGGAGGGAGGGAGAGTATCTGTATTAGTCAGGGTTCTTCAGAGGAAAGAACCCATAAAGATGTAGAGGAAGAGACTTAGTAAAAGATACTGACTGAGAATTCCCATGATCTGCCATCTGCCCCTGAAGACCCAGGGAAGCCAGTGTGGTGTTGTTAGAAGGCTGGGGAGTCAGAAAGCTGATAATATAGAGGAAGAGACTTAGTAAAAGATATTGACTGAGAATTCCCATGATCTGCCATCTGCCTCTGAAGACCCAGGGAAGCCAGTGGTGTTGTTAGAAGGCTGGGGAGTCAGAAAGCTGATGATATAGGTGCCAGTGTGTGTCTGAAAGCTAGAGAACCCAGAGCTCGAGGGGCAGACCAATGTCCCAGCTCAAGTAGTCAGGCAGAGCTAATCCATCCTTTCTCACTTTTTTGTTCTAATCAGATCCTCAACAGACTGCCCACCCACATTGGGGAGGGCTATCTGCTTTACTCAGTCACCACTTTAAATGCTCATTTTTCCCGCAGACCCCATCACAGGCACATCCAGAAATAAGTTTTTGCTACAATATGCGTTCGCGGCCCAGTCAAGTTGATATATAAAATTAACCATTACCATATCGCACTCTGGGATAGGAACTTGTGCAATAGAATAATTGGGAAACCACTAGTTCACTTTTTTCTAGAGCACAACATGTGAAAGACAGAGGTGGGTATGGTGGTTTTAAAACATGCTTGCAAATTCTTTAACACTCACCCATCAAGTGTCTCTTGAATCTGGGTGGGCTTGTGACTGCTTTGTCCAATAGAGTGAGTGGGGGCGATTCCATCTGGTTTCCAAGGTTAGGTTATAGAAGGCCATGCAGCTTTTACATGCTTGTGAAACCCTGAGCTGCCATGTAAGATGTTTGAGTAACAGGCTGCTACACTCATATGCAATTAGGATTCCTTGAAGGGTTTAAATCAGGAAATAACTCATTTGCAGGACCATTGGCAGAGTAACTTAGTTAACAGCTATCTATACTAAAAAAAGGGTAATATGCTATTTAGACTGGATAGACTGGACGTCTTCCAGACATCATTCTGGACGTCCTTCCTGACAAAGTTGGGGCCCGGGCGAAGCCACCTGGGGTCCCGGGTGCCTGCCGCTGGCTGGAGGAGGGAAGCCTGGATCCCGGGTGCAGGGGCCAAGGCAGAGGCGGTTAAAGGCTATCAGGCAAGCAGGCAGGTGAGTGGTTAGGAGCCAGAGCCAGCGGTCCTGGATTGCGAGAGAGATTCCAGATTGCGAGAGGGTGCAGGCCGGGCTGAGGGACACCCTTCCCTTCCTCCTCCCCGCCATGCACAAATTTTGTGCACCAGGCCTCTAGATGTAATATGGTTGAAGAAAAAGAGGCAGAGGCGGTTAAAGGCTATCAGGTAGGCAGGCAGGTGAGTGGTTAGGAGCCAGAGCCAGCGGTCCTGGATTGCGAGAGAGATTCCAGATTGCGAGAGGGTGCAGGCCGGGCTGAGGGACACCCTTCCCTTCCTCCTCCCCGCCATGCACAAATTTTGTGCACCAGGCCTCTAGATGTAATATGGTTGAAGAAAAACTATAAGGTTTGGGACTAATAAAATGTTATTTAGAATGTAGAGAATACATGTGAAAACTACTTAGAAAGTAAGATATGCAGGATTGATTGATTAGATGCAAGGGTGAGACAAAATAGTATGTCATTTGGATTTCTGGATTATTGGTATTGTCCTTTATAAAAACAGAAATGTAAAGAGAGGAGGAGATACTTTGTGGGAAGAGAATGAGTTTATGTCTCAGAACATATTCAGTTAGAGACATGTTGATGGCAGTTGGGTTTCCATTGGTACCACAATTTTATTTTATTTTTTTAAAATATATTTTATTGATTTTTTACAGAGAGGAAGGGAGAGGAATAGAGAGTTAGAAACATCGATCAGCTGCCTCCTGCACACTCCCTACTGGGGATGTGCCCGCAACCAAGGTATATGCCCTTGACCGGAATCGAACCTGGGACCCTTGAGTCCGCAGGCTGACGCTCTATCCACTGAGCCAAACCAGTTAGGGCGGTACCACAATTTTAGAGGAACCCTTTCACTCATGCTATCTCTGAGTAATTGATGGGGGCTGTCTGGAAGGTCAAGTTGAGGATTCTGGGAATGGTCTTGACTTGATGGGATGAAGAGGCATCATCAGTGATTGATGTTTACCTGAGACAAGGTCAAAGAGAATGATCATTTGCCTGATGTGTGTTTGCCAGGTTTGATAGTAATGGTGGGAAGTATCAAGGTATTATGATATTGAGAGGCAATGATAATCCAATGGAGGTTCCATGGGAAACACCAACATTTATCTCTTTTGGAACCTTCATACCTTATTTTGAGTACAGACAGTCCTTGGGTTACGTCGGACTTGATGTACGTCATTTTGTGGTTACCATCTCCCATTCATTTATTAAAAAAAAAAAATTCCGTCATTTCAATGTATGTACATATGTCCATCTCCCATTTATTAAAAAAAATTCTGTCATTTCGATGTATGTACATATGTGCTTTATGTTTTTTATTATTTATTTACCACAAGTAAAGGTCAGGAATTGTTATCTTCCTTTAAATTTTTTTTTACTGTTTCACTTCATTACTGCTGTGTATGTGCTCCATGTGAGTGATGTAGGTGCTTATGTAGGTGGGTTCCGAAAATCACGTTACGTGGTGCCGTAGGAGCAGATCTCCCATGTAACCTGAGGACCTACTATATAATGAAGTCTGAAAAAATGTTCAGAAAGCCATCATGGTTTATGGTGTGATGCTCTGTGGTAACTGACCCATGATGATTCTCGATAATTACAAGAGCTGGCAATGGCAAGGGAGTATCTTAGGCTTCCTACTAAGTAAAAGCAATAGGAAGAAGTAGAATCATGGAATTACGGAATTGGACAGAAATTTGGAGTTTGGTCATTCCAATCCTTTCATGTTACTGAGAAGAAGACTGAAGCTTGAGAAGACGTGTCTTGCCTAAGATCATGTAGCTTTTATTAGCTCTGCAATTGCTTTGAAATCTATACAATAAACTTTTCTTCATGGGACGGAGCCAGTACTGGAAGCTGGCCTACCTGCACTGTGGTCACATTGGCTTATAATGAACAAGGTCAGTTGCATAGCAGACAGAATGTGCTATGTAAATGCCCAGGGAGAAGCAGGGATGCCGGCCACAGTGAGGATACCCCTTCCCACCCATGGCTGTCAGAAACTGGTAGCCCAGAAGATACCTTCAAGTTTTCAGGGAAGGATAATAGATGTTTGGGAGAGTTTCCAGCATGGCGGTTTCTGAAACATCTGTAGCCTCAGAACTTAGGAAGAGCAAGCATAAAAATGTGTTTTTGCAATTGTTTTTTATGGATTTAAGACTTAATCTGTTTAACAGATTGTCCTGCTTAAAAAATATGATTGCTTTTAGCTGACAAGCTGGATTTTTATGAACTGATTGATGCCAGCTGCCAGTTGTCAAGGCCAGTGGATGTTCGAAATCGGCAGCCCCCAAAGACCTTGTGTTGATTGGTTTAAAGAAGAGACAGGAAGATTTGGGGGTGGAGAACATAGAGTTTTATGAAGCTAATATGATTTTTGAAAGTATTTGAAATACAAATTTCCATTAGAACATACAAAAAGTCAAAGTAATCCAAGCTTCATTCTTCTTTGTGGGTTGTTCTAATGCTTTCTAAGGTTGTGGGGTGCCCTCCTTCATCTTTTATTTGCTTCTTATTGAATTTTTCAACAGTAAAACCCTTTTCGTATTTAGGTAATGCAAAGGGTTTGTATATCTTTACAGTTGCAAGTTTGAATTATGTACTTTGTTAGGAAGGAAGCTATGTTTTGAATTCAAGACAATATTCTCCTTATTATAACAAAAACCACCAAGTATCTATATGTCTTCAGAAAGACATGGTGAGGCCTTTTACATGGATACATTCTTGAGTGGTAAGTGTGGCAGTTGTTTGAAATTCAGTTTTTTTATTTTATTGTGAGATCTAAATCCATAGTTGAGCATATTAACAATGCTCTCAACATTCCTATGTGAAGGCGTTATATCTTTATTTTATGCTTAAGGAAACTAAAGCAGGAATAGAAAGAGAAATCACTTCCACTTTTCTAGTCTGAGAGACCAGGAAAAGAGTGGTATTACTAGTAACAGAAAAGTCAGGGGGTATATTTTGGGGAAAGAGAATGAGTAGGATTTAGATATGTTGAATGGAAGTGATTCAGTTCTGTCCCCGGCATCTTTTATTTTTATGTAAATGTTTACACCTGCTTCAATTCCATGTACATTTTAGGTGACCATATAAACATATAGAAAAGGAATTTTCAAAATGGGTTGGAGGCAGAAGCTGCCAATGCAGTGGGGGTAGGGGAGAAAACAGGGTTCAGAACTGGGGTTCGAAGGAGGGCTGCACAGGAGCAGTGGAAGCATGTTTGCAACACTTTCCAAACAGAAGTGTTAGTTCAAGTCGAGAGAGATGGCTGACACTCCGGAGGTATTCTTGGTATTTAAAAGGGCCATTTGAGGGGTAGCATTATTGAAAATCCTGTTCTGTTTATGATTTTCATTGTTTTCCAAGTTGGTAGGCATGAACTACAGTCAATCCCTGACCAGTTCTTTCTTCTTGCATGGTTTTTCGCAAATTCCCCATTGCTGGGAATGACTGCATCCATTTTTATCTGTTGGCATTGCCTAGGTTTATATAGCCAGGAATTTCATTCTACTCTGGTATCTTTAAAAAGCTGATTCCAGGATGCATCCAGCAGTGCTGCAGGCAATAGTAGCCTTGAGCCTTAGGGGAATGTAATTTAGAATTTAGCTTTGGGGAAATGATGTTTTATGCATTTATTACTGCATTTAGGATTCACATTTCAATGACTGATGCCACATATTAGAAAAAGTCTCTTAGATTTTATGAACTACAATAATGCTTTATGGACTGCTGGCAACTTATGCGTGTGGCAGCGAGGGAGTCAAAATACAGCGCCTACCATGTTGCTCTGGAGCAAATTCCCAGGAGAAAGGCTTTGGGTGACCACGATGGTGTGTATTTTCAGGAGGACTTCCCACTTCAGTCCCACCCACCATGCACCACACACGTACTGAGACCACTTATTTCATCACGAGACAGAAAAACAGCGATGCTTCTTAACAGTTTATAGGAGAGCAAGTGTTTAAGTGTGACTTTTAAAAAAGAAAACACACTGTAATGATGCCTCTGGAGACGTAAAGAGCTATGTTGAATTCCTGCCAGCACTTTCATTCTCCATCGGTGGATTTAAATACAGTGCTTTCAGTGGATGAGACAGAAACGACATTTTTTGTTGTTGATTCTTCTTCTATTCTCTTTGTCTTAGGTAGAGTAACATTCTCTGTGTCAATGTTAGCATTTCTTGAGCACTCAGCATTTGTTACCCTGGGTTAAAATGAGATGGGACACAATTGTCCTGTGGCTCCTGATCCCCTCTTGTGCCTCTGCCTCTTCATGGCCTGAGCAACCTTTGCTCTGAGTCAGTGTAATTGTTCTGATGTGTATATTAATCTGCTTAGATTCATTGTATATTCACGTTTTGCACCCACTAGTTAGATTATGGGTCTGTAATAGATTATTGTTCTGTGGTATTAGAGCATTACTTTGCTTGGGTACACAAAATGCAAAGCAGTATTATTAGGGCAACCATTTTCAGCAGGCTTATTTAGGCATGTTTGTCTTCTTATAGTTTCATTTCAGTTTCGTCCTCACCCCTAAAAGTTTATAACTGAACTCAGTCATGAGAAGTGACCAAAGCGGATGAGCATGATGTGAAAGCAGGGCCCGGAGTTGGATCCTCCCTGGAAGATGCCCCTCTGTGGGTAGTTTGTTGAATTTTGGCAGTTACTCAACTGTGCTTTAGTTCCCTCCAGTGTAAAATAGCCATAAAATAGTAACTGTTTCCATGGGCTGGGAAAAACAGTGCCTAGGATAGAGGAAGTACTAAGTGAATATTAACAAACAACAAAAGCTAATAAATGAGAATCTTAAGCATCCATCTCTGAGGCTTAAGCACAGATTTTTCTCTCGCAATGAAGGTGGGGTGCCCATCCCTGTAGGGTGCTGTATCAGTTATCATGAAAGATTGCTCCATCAGTTATCTATTTCTGCATAAAATTCACCCCCAACTTTAGTGGTTTAAAACAACAAAAATGATTTTAAAATAAAACTCTGAGATGGCAGTGTCTGTGGTCAGAAATTCAGGAGGGGCCGAGCAGGCAGTTTTGGCTTCGGTCTATCATGCTGTTGTGTTAAGATTGTGGCTGGGGCCAAGGATCTCTTGAAGGCTCCTTCAGTCACGTGTTAGGTTGTGAGGATGGGGGCTCTCAAAGTCTGGGGCTGGAATAGTAGGGTCTCTTGGATGTCCCTCTGTCTGCGTAGTCTCTTCATGTGGCTTTTCCACTATGCCAGCTTCAGGATAGGCAGACTTCTTAAATGTTAGCTCTGATCTCCCAAGTTATGAATCCCAGGAGAGAGAAAAGGCAGGTGGAGACCACATCACCTTCCGTGACCAAGCCTGGGAAGTCGGTGTCCCTTTCAACATAATCTATTGGTTGAAGCACTTACAAAGGTCACCAGGTTCAAAGTGAGGGAGCGGGGACCTCACTTCTAGATGAAGGAGTATGGGCATCACACTGTAAGAGAGTGTGGGTGATGCATTTTTGGAAAATACCGCGTGGACAACTGCGAAGCCTCTGGTTTTTAGATGATTGTGTAACATGGATGGAAAACTTTTAAGAATGTGGCCTCAAATTCTCTGCCACTCTGTGCTCATCAAAACCTTAGTTGTGAGAAATACTATTCAGGAAAGATTTTTTAAAAAAATCCTGCCTTTTGTCTCTGGATTAAACCAAATCATCAGGGAACTCTTTGAGTCATTATAGAAATACTTCACCAGACTTGACCTTTGACCTTAAGTCACTGGCCGGTATTGGAGAAATGGCCTTATAAAAATCACAAATGCACTGAATATAAAGATATTTAATCACCATCACCCCCTCTTCCACCAAGGCTCCTTTTCTCAGTTCTTATCCACCCACTTCCCTAAGTCACCTGTGTATATTCCTTGACCTCACACTTTACTTCATATCTAATTCATCACCAAGTTTTGATGTTCTCATATTTCAAATCTGTACCCTTTTTCCACATATACCTGGGGATGGTCTTTCACAAGAGGAGATCAAAGCTCAGATTTGGTTTTAGTCTCTCATTTTGGGATTAAAATTAATGAGAGAAATGAAGAAAAGAGAGCACATTTTAAGTAACATTTTTTTTTTAAGAGAAGTAAACTTTATTTCCTTGTTTCTCAAATAGAGTTGGCTGAGCTGGTTGCTTTTCGGTAATTAATCAAAGAGACCAAATCCCATATCCTCGTCCGACTCCTCCGACTCTTCCTTTGCTTCAACCTTGGCTGGGGCTGTAGCAGCAGCAGGAGCAGCAGTGGGGGCAGCGGCCACAGGGGCAGCAGCCACAAAAGCAGATGGATCAGCCAAGAAGGCCTTGACCTTTTCAGCAAGTGGGAAGGTGTAATCAGTCTCCACAGACAAAGCCAGAACTCGCTTGTACCCATTGATGATAGAATGGGGTACTGATGCAACAGTTGGGTAACCAATGTGAAGGCATACGCTGGCAACATTGCGGACACCCTCCAGGAATCGGGAATGCAGAGTTTCCTCTGTGATGTCAAGCACTTCCGGGTTGTAGATGCTGCCATTGTCAAACACCTGCTGGATGGTCAGCCCAAAGGAGAAGGGGGAGATGTTCAGCATGTTCAGCAGTGTGGCTTCGCTGGCTCCCACTTTGTCTCCAGTCTTAATCAGTTGGACATCACTCAGGATTTCAATGGTGCCCCTGGAGATTTTAGTGGTGATGCCTAGAGCCTGGAAGAAGG
Organism: Myotis brandtii; assembly: GCF_000412655.1. NCBI lineage: Eukaryota > Metazoa > Chordata > Mammalia > Chiroptera > Vespertilionidae > Myotis > Myotis brandtii. The sequence continues at coordinate 7,899,215 of NW_005369942.1, forward strand.
AGGTCTTCTCTGGCCCCAGACCAGTGTTCTGGGCTGGCACAGTGACTTCACATGGGGCCATGGCACCAGCACGGGCAGCAGCTGGCACCTTATTGGCCAGCAGCAGGTCCCGGATCTCAGTGAGGTCCTCCTTGGTGAACACAAAGCCCACATTCCCCCGATATGAGGCAGCAGTTTCTCCAGAGCCGGGTTGTTTTCCAGGTGTCCTCGGATGGCCTTGCGCATCATGGTGTTCTTGCCCATCAGCACCCCAGCCTCCCGCGGAGGGACATGCGGATCTGCTGCATCTGCTTGGAGCCCACATTGTCTGCTCCCACGATGAAGCATTTTGGATAATCATCCAGAAATTGGATGATCTTAAGGAAGTAGTTGGACTTCCAGGTTGCCCTGTCTTCCCTGGGCATCACGGCGGTGCGTCAGGGATTGCCACGCAGGGTTTAAAGACGATGTCACTCCACGAGGACGCCTGGCGAGAGTTAAGTAACATTTATCATTGATTTTTTTCCCAACAAATTTTTTCGGGTCCTGAACCACAGGCATAGTAATCATTGGCCTGTAATACATTTCATGTTGAACTATCTTAGCATCTCTGGGTTTTGTTTTTTTCTTACCTTTGTTTTTTCTTAACTTTTTTCTTATATTTACATATAAACTTTATTGACTGTGACTATAATTTTTGGACTCTGGTACATAAAACTGATACAATTAGATTTCTTAGCTCAGAGCACAGTGCCATCATTGATCCATGCAAGGTTTTTTTTTTCTTTTTATATCTGAAATTCAAATAACTTCTATTTAAATTGAAAAAAACCCCACAATTATTAAAACTGCATTAATAGTCAAAACCCTTTGTAATAAAAATTCTAAAAACTATTTCTAGATAAGGCAGAAGTTCTAGGTTAATAAGACCAGATTTGACTTGAGACTGTGCTTTAAATTGTAGAGAATGGAAAATAGGTTATTTACAGAAAACATTATCTACATATGTACTCAGGTACAAATTTGGTGACAAAAGAGACTTTTAAAAGCAGGTGGAAATCTCAGACGCAGTTCTCAAAGAGCTTAGTTTTGTTTTCTTGCATTTTAAAACCACCTTCATCTTTGATCTTGGGAGCCAGATAGTACTTTAAATGTCCCATATCAGCAATTTTATACTCTACAACAAGGGGTACAGCTGCAGACATGCTGAGTGTTACTATAGGAGAGAGTGGAGTGGCTTCTGTAAAGAAGTTCAGATATCTCAGTACAAAAGTTAGCTGAACTGGCTCATTCATCTCTATGGCAACAGCTTCCTCTTTATCAACATTTTGTTTGTGACAACTTAATATTTCCATTTCCAAGTTCCCCACTGGCAGAGAATTTCACTCCATGTTTTGCACAGAAAATTACAACAGCATCTCCAATATGACTGAGATCTCAGCATACATGCGCAAATTCACCAGAAGGCATCTTTACTACACAGCTATCCTCCTGTTCTGGAATTCCAAGTTGTTCAACATCCAAATCCATTAACTTCACTTCATAGTCTGGAACCTTTTCTTGGTTTGGAGCTTCAAATACTAGTGCCAAGGTGTCCGCATTATCTTCAGCCCTTAGGGTAATGATGTCTTCGTTGCCCGCACAGTTTAGTATCTTGGACATGCTGGTGAGGTTCACACCCATTGCCAGGTTGCCGTCAAAGCCCTCAGACCACAGAGTGAGCTGCACCAAAGAGACGTGGGACGAGTCCATGCTCTGCAGGTTCATGCTGCTCGAGCTGATGTCCCAGCAGGCCTCACTGATGAGGTTCTTAAGCATCTCAAGCACCTCTTTCAGGATGGAGCCCTGGACCAGGCTCTCTGTGAACATGGTGGCGGAGTCGCAACGAGCGTGAAGGAGGAGTAGCCGGCCTAGGCTTCACAGAGTGAGCCGCTACCGCAGCAGTGAGAGCCTGAGACCGAGGGAGAACACAAGAACGCTCAGCTTGCAACCATTGAATACCGCCGGGTCTCTCTTTTTTTATTTTTTTATGTGTTGTCTCTCTATCTCCATTCTCCACTCTTACCGCCTTGGTCACTCTTACAGATAGTTATTCTAATGCACTCACTGTTCTTTGATTTTGATATACACGCTTATTAAATGCTTATTGTTGTTTTGTGTACATGTATTTTACAACTACATAAATGATATTCTACTATAGATCTTGTTCTACTTATTACATTCAAAATGTCACTTGAGACTATGTTTAAAATATATCCAGATTAAAAAATTTTTCTTTTCTTTAGCCTTAGCTATTCTGATTTTTTCACAAATTAGGACAGATTAGGATCTATTGTTCTTTATATGTTGTTTAAACCTACAGTTAAATTGTAAACTTAAAGTTTATAACAGCTTGAAAAGGTATCAATCTTCTCTTTTCAGGTGTACTGATTTTGTGTTCATCTTTGTATTTCAAGCCTGTTGTTAAAAAAAATAGCTATTCTTTATTCCTAAGAAATCTTCTATTCTTCCAGACCCTTCATCCAACCCTTTCTGACTAAGCAAATATTAAAAAATGGGTCAAAAGCAGTGTTGCACTTAACACAGGGATCTGACTATTAATATCTGAAACCGATTTTAGGACTGTACTTCACAAATACTCTACAAATTTGGGTCTGGCATTTTAACTGAATATTTTTCTAATTATAGAATTAAAGCATCAGCAATGGTGTGTTTATTCATTCTGACTATTTACCACCCTCTTGACAGCTGACATGGGTAAAGGGAGGTCATTTCCCCCTTTGGCTTGTCTTGGTGTGTATTTGCTGGCTTTGATTAGCAGCCCCATTGAGCAATCTGAAATAAATTAGGATCAATGGAATGGAAATCTTAGTGGTTTAAGCAGCACTGTTGTATACATAATGTGTCTGAAACCCTACATTCCTCGCCTGGCTGCATCTCCTTGTTCCTTGTCCTTCCTAGGTTCTGTTGCTTAAGTCCGAAGTACTGGACTCCTTGCAGGAGAACTGGAAGTAAAAGAGAGCTCCAGCTTCAGATACAAGGATCATTTTGTTGACCTGCTGAAAGTTTAGGTCTTGGTGGGGTCACATTGAAACAGATTTGAGCCTTAAGTAAAAAAGGAAATTTTCTTACTATTTTTTTTTTGAGAGAGGAAGGTGTGTGTGAAATAGAGAGACATGGATTTGTTGTTCCACTTATTTGTGCACTCATTGGTTGAATCTTGTATGGGCCCAGACTGGAGATTGAACCCGCAACCTTGACATATTGGGATGCCATTCCGACTACCTGAGCTAGCTGGCCAGGACTATTGCTCATCTTACTCTTAAGTGGTAGAATGTTACTTGCATACGTTTGCATCATCCAGACAAATAGGCAGGTATTAAAGACTTCATTGTGGGTAGCATATGGGCAGGATCAAATGGAAATACTTTTTTTTTGGTTTGTTTGGTTTTTTTGTCTTGTACTTGGCAAAGTTCTACTAAAAATAGGTAGGAAAGGCAGACAGATGAGCTTAGGGTTAGTACTGTTGACATGGATCCACTGTGTGTGCCCTTCATCTCCTCTCCTTCCTTCCCTGGGCAGTTTTTCATCCCTCCACTCCACCCCAGGCCTTGCTGCCTGGCATCGAACTCTGGATGGCCATCAGTGAGGCATAGGTCAAGTTAGAATTGGTCATGGTGAGGGTATTTGTTACAAACATGAGAAGCCATAAACACTGGGATGCTGGCAAACATGAAGCTGATGGAAAGGAGAGGGCGGCTGTGTGTTCATTAGTGCTCTTCTTACTCAGAAAGCACGAGACTGTTGTCAAGTTAGGAAATGCACCTCCCGCCTCCTCTCTCGCCAGGAAAAACACAACCTTTGGAGAACAGGGGCATAAGAAACTGCTGGCTAAGATCTTTCTGCGCCTGCTGGCACTCGAAGTCCCCATTGCTGTGGTTAGTCTTGCTGCTCATTCTTGGTCTTAGTGCGCGTGACTTTGGCCTGATTTATCTGTCATTACTCCAGAGCTATGCCACTCAGGAGGATTTGAGTACAAAAACTTTCTCCTGAGATTACTGAGAGGTCTTTTCCTTTTGAACTGAAGCAGAAATAACCTTTGAAGGCTTTTGAATTTAAACAGTACTCCCACTGTATCATAGCAGTCTCGTTTTACCTAAACAACAGCAACTTAGGTCTGGAAGCGTAAGTTTAGGTTGCTTTCAATTGAATTTGTATTATTTCACTTTATTTTTTAATAGGTTTCGTGATAGCTATGTGAACCATGGGGCTAGTTAGAAATGGGCTCTTTCTCAGGTCAAAATGGAAGACTTTTCCCCCCAGGAAAGTCTATGCAAGAGAATATAAACATTCAAGTTCTTAAATAATCAGAATTACCCATTATTAGATTTTTTTAACCCTATAATTTGATAAATAGGCGAAAGGACAATAAATGCCTATTGATAGTGACTTTATACTAAACCCTCATAAACTGTAACCTGATGTCAGGGAAGCTCTGCCTCTATTTCTTTTTCTTTTATTTTCATTTATTTATTTTTAAAATATTTATTGTTGAGATTATTACAGATGTCCCTCTTTTCCCCCTTCATTGCCCTCCTCCCCCCAGTTCCTGCCCTGCCTCAGGTCTTTGCAACACTATTGTTTATGTCCATAGGTAATGCATATATGCATATAAGATTTTTGTTTAATCTCTTCCTGCCCCTCTACTCCCCTTCTCTCTGAGAATCATCAATCTGTTCCATTTCCATTCCTCTGATTTTATTTTATTCACCAATTTATTCTGTTCATTAGATTTTTTATTCATTTATTTTGATTTTTAGATTCAATTGCTGATAGGTATGTATTTGTTACCATTTTGTTGTTCATATCTTTTATCTTTTTCTTCTTCTTCCTCTTCTTAAAGAAAACCCTTCAACATTTCATATACTACTGGTTTGGTGGTGATGAACTTTAGCTTTTTCTTGTCTGTGAAGCTCTTTATATGACCTTTAATTCTAAATGATAGCTTTGCTAGGTAGAGTAATCTTGGTTGTAGGTCCTTGCTATTCATCACTTTGAATATTTCTTGCCACTCCCTTCTGGCCTGCACAGTTTTTGTTGAGAAATCAGCTGACAGTTGTATAGGCATTCCCTTGTAGGTAACTAACTGCTTTTTTCTTACTGTCTTTAAGATTCTCTCTTTGTCTTTAGCCCTTTGCATTTTAATTATGATGTGTGTTGGTGTGGTCCTCTTTGGGCTCCTCTTGTTTGAGACTCTCTATGCTTCCTGGACTTGTAAATCTATTTCTTTCACTAGGTAGGGGAAGTTTTCTGTCATTATTTATTCAAAAAGGTTTTCAATATCTTGCTCTCTTCTTCTGGCACCCCCATGATGCCAATGGTTGGTACGCTTGATGTTGTCCCAGAGGCTACTTACACTATCTTCATATTTTTGGATTCTTTTTTCTTTTTGCTCTTCTAGTTGGGTGTTTTTTCCTTCTTCATATTTCAAATCATTGATTTGATTCTTAGAACCCTCTACTCTACTGTTGAATCCCTGTATATTATGCTTCATTTCTGACTGGTCCTTTCCCATGTGTTTGGCATTCTCACTAAGATCCTTGAAAGTCTCACTAAGTCCCTTGGAGGTTTCTAGAAGATTCTTGAGTAACCTTATAACTGTGGTTTTGACCTCTATATCCAGTAGTTTGCTTTCTTCCATTTCTTTCATTTATGACATGCTTCTTTGTCTCGGCATTTTGACTGCTTCCCTGTGTTTGTTTCTATGTATTGGGTAGAGCTACTATATCTCCTTGAGTTGGTAGAGAGGCTTTGTGTAGGTGTCCTAGTGGCTCAGCCTCCCCAGTCACCTGAGCACAGTCTTGTTGTAGTTAAGACTTGATTGCTGTTGGTGTCACTGGGTGAAATTGACATCTAGGTCAATTGGTTGTGAGGACCAGCTGTGACTACAGTGGGAGAGCTGCTATGCAGGAGACACCCCTATGGAGCAGGACTTGCTTTGGTGCTCACTAAGTCTGCCTCTTTAGTGTATCACTTATGGATGTGAAGAGTTGTAATCTGGAATGGTCTGACACTGACCACTGGGTACACTGGCTCTTGGGTCTCCAGGGAGGTGCAAAGTCAGCCACTTCCTGGGGCCACCCAGCAGGAGCTACAGAGAGATCTTCAGATTCCTCCTCTTTGTATTGGGTTTGGAAGTGCCCAGACGAGGCCCAGCTATGAAGCAAGGCAAGCTAGTGCTGGTTCTGGTGCCAGGTCTTGGGTCTTTTATTGATAGGTTTGGGGCTCCTTGTCCCAGCTGCAGCTTATTTGAGAGAATTTAGCTTGAGCAGTGACAGGCCATTCATATGCAAAAGCCGCTACAGGCAGTTTGGGTGGGGCTGTAATATAGATGAGGTGGCATTTTAGGGAATCACCAGGGTGGAGCAAACGGAAATGGCTGCCAGTCAGCCCTGTGACCAGGGCGGTCTCAGCACAGGACAATGATCCCTGTGAGTACCTCCATCTGGGAGAAAGCAGCCCCCAAGTTCCTGCCCCAATGCCAGACAAATGTGTCCCCCAGAGCCTCGCCCTGGTGCTGGAACTCAGAGGAAGCGGGACTTTGTAAGTTCAGTTCGTGATGCCGGCCTTTTAAGAGGAACTGCTGGGTCTCCAGCAGCCTCTGTGTCACTGAGCCCCAGTCTGCACTGGCTTTCACAGCCTATAGTTATGGGGACTTCTTTTCCCAGCTCTGGTACCATGAGCTGGGTTTCTGGGGTGGGGCTGGGACTCCTTGCTCCTCAAGGGTGGCCTCCAGAGAGAAGATCTCTCTCCTGATTAAAAGAGCGGCACAGGTGGGTGCCGGACCAGCCTGTTCTGCACCTCCTCACCTCCTACCAGTCTCAGTGTGCTTTCTTTCTTACTTCTCTAGTTGTAGGACTTCCATTCAGCCAGCTTTCCAGCGGTTCTGGATGATGGTTGTTCTGTATTTTAGTTGTAATTTTGATGTGGTTGTGGGAGGCGGTGAATACAGGCATTTACCTATGTTGCCATCTTGGTTCCCTACCTGCCTCTATTTCTTAATAACACCAAAGTAACTGATCCCCAAAGTATGACCTTAGGGACCACAAGTATCTGATCATCAAATAGAGATGGAATTGTGTTTCCTGTGCTGCAGTTAATAAATCAGGAAAATAGACAAATGCCTTTATAAACATTTTTGATCCTGAGGGTTGAAATAAAAAGGATTTTTCTATGTAATTGTGACTTGACCAGAAAAACCCAATGACCTAGAACATCTCCTTCCTTGAGAATTCCAATCAATTGTGGTTTTGAAGTATTTACATGGGGATCATGTTGCATGCACCATGTGGGATCAGACTGAACGGGGTCATGGCCTCATACGTCAGGGAACCTAAGTCTAAAGCTCAGTTTTCCAAAGGTGAGTAAGATTAAACTTCTGCCTTTGGAATCAGACCCATATGTATAGTAACACCACCAGGATTCAGCTGTCCTTCCCTGCCTCCCAGCCCCAACCCAGCATGGGGGAAATACCAAATCTAGCTCCAATTTAGACTCTTTTGGCCTCCTTTCTCCAGGACTCTACATTTTCTCTCACTAGATTACTTTCTATAGAGATATTAAACCCCCGATGAAGACTGTATTAGAAACCCATTACAGGATAATGTCCCAAGAAAATTATTCTTTTGAAGTTTGATTTGAAACTTATGCTCCTCATTGATACAGGCAGCAGGAGCATGGGAGACCCATCTCTGAAAAGGGCTTGTTATGAGTTGGGGAAGCAGCTTGAATCCTCAGCATCAATGTATAGACTTAAAAGCAAAGCCAGACAAGAAATGAGATCAAGCCTAGAATTTGGTATCTGTTAGTAATTTCAGAGCCACATGTCTGGGGAGTGACAGCATGCTCGTTCTCTAGCAGTTTTTTTTTTTGAAAGACTGATCGTGTAGAGTTGAAACAGGATTTTAACTTTTGATTCTTATTCTTATTTCAAGATTTTTCTTTTCCCCTAAATTTATCCATGCAGATACCCCTGTGATATACTTGAGCCAGAGCACAACTAGCTATTTCACATATCATCAGATTCTTTCCTCGGCATGAAGAAACAGCAGAATAGGAGCAAATTCCTTTAGGGACAGAGCATGCTTTGTAGTTTTCTATTTTAAACGCAAATCATCCAGGCAGAACTTGGTTGTCAGTAAAGCTGTTTGTTTTCATTGGCAATCAGCATGTTTAGTCTGAAAGTCAGGGACTTGGGGCTCAGAGGTAAGGCCTGAAGGTGCATTGTCTAAGCTGAGAGAGAGAGCAAAGGCGGCGATGGCCTGGTCTCTTTCACAGAACCATCTGATGCTTACCTACTCAACTGGACTTGGTTACGAGTGTGAAATGTGCACGTGTTTTTTCTTGTGTCACAGGCAGAGCTTGAGGTTGAGGTGGTGAGAGGGGATACACAGCAGCTCTTGGTTTGGAAGCTGCACTAGAGCTTTTCCAGAGTGGAGAATGGAGTGGATCCACACCTCTCCCCAGAACCCCTCATGCCTTCTCTTCCCATGTTCTCCATCTCCTTCCTTCCACATTTCACTCTCTTCAACAAATATTTGTTCAACCTATGAAACTCAACAGAGGGCTTAAAGTGTTACCACTGAATCCCAATCCCAATCTGTTAAGCCTCAGTTTTCTTAACACTAAAATGGAGATAAAAATATTGTCCATTGCAGTGGTTATAGTGAGGATTAAATGGCATGATCCTAATTCAGCATTTGGTGCCTGGTAGATAGGAAGTGCTTAATAGTTATGGTACCTATTTATTTATGTTTAAATTTTTTATGATGAAATATATATATATTTATCAATATATTGCATAATTAACTAAAGTTATTATTATCAGTCTGAAGTATGGTTTTCCATAGAAGTGATTTTTAAATTGGGCGCAAGAGGAAGAGGAGTAAGAATTTAGGTGAAACTTCTTTTGACTGGAGTTTTCCCTGGGAAATCTTTCAATGATGAGGAATGTTAGTGGGGGAAGGTGGGGCACCAGTGCAGTTGTCCTCTGTAAACCAGGGTTGATAAGAGATACTGCAGTGGGACTGAGCACTCTAATAGTAGTGAAGGTGATTGGATTCCAGAATGGCAAAGCCAGGTGCTGACACTTAACTGTCAGAGGCAAGGTGGACATAACTACCATGATGGGCCGGTTGGCAACAAGGCGAGGGTGGCAACCAGGGGACCTTGACCCTTAGGGATCTGTGGAAATAGCTAGTATGCCATTCTGTTCCCAGGAGTGAGGTAGATGGACAGCCAGCAAGGGCACTGCTAACTTGTATAATAAAAGAAACAGACAAGCAGACAGATTGACAAACTATGGGGTAGCACAGGAATAATGTTAACTACTGCAATAGGAAAAATTCAGTCCTTCACCCAGGTTCTGAACTTGACCCAGATTTTAGACCCAGAGCCTTTTGGATGAAGGGTGTTAACCTGCACATCAACACACTTTATATTAGTGTCTCTCTCTGTCTTACTGACTTACTGGGGTCAGTTACATAACTCAACTATATAACTTGTACTCAAATTCTTGTTTCAATGGTGCTTCTATGAACCAGCCACCTTAAGAAAATGTACCTTCATTTTGTGCATGTGTGTGTGTGTGTGTGTGTGTGCACCAGTGAATGTGTGTGATTATTTGTATTGAAGGACTGGTGTGAGTTTATGTATCCATGTGTCCTGGGTAATGCTGGTCATCCTATAATGTTGACATTAATAGTTATTATGCACTTACCAAAATTTTCCTACCTCAAGGGTTGCAAACTCAAATGCACACGGGAGCAGCGAGGTAAGAAAAATGAAGCGGGAGTCAGTGGGAAGTAGTGGGATCTCAGATGAGCCAAAGGGTGCATGTCAGTTGATAGCAATCCTTCTGATTCTGCTTTCCTACACAAATGAGAAGCATGATTTTAATGTAAATCATGATTTTTAAATGTCAGCAACTAATTCCAAATTACAAAAATCTTTCTATTGGTTTTCTATTCCTGGGAACCAGCCATTTGCATCCTTTGATGTCATCTAGTTAGACTTTGGGCAGATCCTCTGATACTGTATTTTGGATAGAGTCAGCTTTTTCTGTAGTTTTATTTTTATATTATAGCTTAATTTAGAAGTTTTAATTTAATGCAGAAAGCAAAATTCATCATCTTATTTTGTTTAATTCAGGGTGTCACAGCAAGGAAGCCAAATTTAGTAGAAACCGTCATGTAGAAACCCGTGGAAGAGTTCACTGTGCATTCTTAGTCTATATGATGTACAGCTGAGAGAACAGATTGACTCATTGCTACCAGTACCCTTGGAATATGGTTTAAGAAAGAGTTGATTTAACCTTAGCTACCAATATGAGCTATTGTTATACTATATAATATGTATAAAATTAGGCATTAAAATATAGACTTACTGATGACAGACTGCCTAAATCCAAGGGGTTAATCCAGAGAAGGTTCTTTATTCTGTTTCTCCACTTTTAATTGTGGGTACGTCTTTAACTGATTTTCTCCCCTACTATGAACTAGGGCAGTGGTCGGCAAACTCATTAGTCAGTAGAGCCAAATATCAACAGTACGATTGAAATTTCTTTTGAGAGCCAAATTTTTTAAACTTAAACTATATAGGTAGGTACATTGTTATTAACTTAATTAGGGTACTCCTAAGGCTTAGGAAGAGCCACACTCAAGGGGCCAAAGAGCCACATGTGGCTCGTGAGCCGCAGTTTGCCGACCACGGAACTAGGGCATATACCAGAAACTTCTGATTTATAATTTTTTGATATTTTTTTAATAAATGAAAGTATATTTGATCAAAGATCCAGGAATGGCAGGCAACAATAAACTTCAAAACTAAAATTGTTGCAGTCACTGAGTAATGCCAGGTATCTCTCATAGGATGGACCTACATTCTTCTGCCTGGTCCTCTCTGTACAAGGGCTTTCCAATAGAACAATAATGCAAGCCACATGTATAATTTTAAATTTTCTAGTAGTTACATTAAAAATACTAAAAATAAATAGATGAAATTAGTTTTAACAATGTTTTATTTAACTCAATATATCAAAAATATCACTTCAACTTACAATAAATATAAAAATTATTGATGATATTGTTTGAATTCTTTTCTCATTCTAAATATTTGAAATGTGGGGTGTATTTTACACTTAAAGCACGTCTCAGTTTGGACTAGCCTTATGTCACACGCCTGATAAACACAGGCTTCCTGAGACTATGATATTGATCAGCTGCATTTAGTTCTCTATATAGTCAGTCACATTTATCCCGTAGGTTGTAAAAATTTATTATTTTATTTTTGCACCAAGGGCATTGCCACTTGGTGTTTTATGTTAAATAATAATATGTGCCACTCAGTGAAAGTATATCTTAAATGAATATTGTGAAGTCCTTAATTAACAAATACTTTGTTTTTGAGACTATAAGCAAGTGGGTAGGTGGGGGATGACAATGCTCTAAATTTTTGCCAAGAGTGAGAGAACCATGATAATGTTAGAAAAAGGTAAAACAGCATTTTCATAGATTGTGTTGTAAGTAGGTCCTCCTGATTTAATTTTTTCATAAGGTCTTTGGTTCCTATCCTATGAATTCTCCAATCAGGTTTTTTAGGAGCGTAAACACTATTGTTTGAGAGGGAGTGCTTTAGCTAAGGAATTTCACTGGTACATAGTAGGTGGTCAATAAAATGTTATTGAAAGGAATAAAATTGACTTAGATTAATGATTCTGGGTATTAGTTATCTATCCTTGTGGCAGTGAATCCTTGGGGATTAAAACAAGTTCTGTTTTCTAATGATACTGTCTCTTTAGTGATTGAGTTATAATGGGTATAAAGCAAAAGGAGGGGCCCTAGCTGATTTGGTTCAGTGGACAGAGCAACAGCCTGGGGACTGAAGGGTCCCAGGTTTGATTCCGGTCAAGAACACATGCCCAGGTTGTGGGCTTGATCCCCAGTAGGGGGTGTGTAGGAGGCAGCCAATCAGTGATTCTTTTTCATCATTGATGTTTCTATCTCTCTCTCCCTTCTTCTCTGAAATCAATTATCCTATCTAATAAAAGACAAAAGGGTAATTAACCATACCTCCGCTACGCTTCCCATTGGCTAATCAGCAGGATATGCAAATTAACTGCCAACAAAGATAGCAGCCAGCAGCCATGAGCTGAAGTGAACATGAGGCTTGCTTGCTCCAGTGATGGAGGAAGCCAAGGTTCCCCACCTGCCGTGGCCCGGCTCTGAGCCTGAAAGCAACAATGTTTTAATTATAGAAGCTAAACAAACCCCAGATACCTGCTTTCAGCAGGCCATGGCCTCAGAGCTGCAGTGAGCAAGGACAGCAACAAAGTTTTGATTATAGAAGGTAAATAAATCCCAGAATAAAAAAAAAGAAAAAAAGGAGAGGCTGGGAGCTTCAGTCGCTGGCCAGCCTGAAAACAGCCATCAGCCCCTCATCCAGGCTGGCCAGGCACCCCAGTGGGGACCCCCACCCTGAA